>NC_056434.1:2925689-3005689 GCF_018296145.1 Oncorhynchus tshawytscha
GAAGTCATTTCCTTTCTGATAAAAGGCTTTATAAATATATACCAGTATATACTACCAGGATATATATATATATATATATATGCATATAGTACCAGGATATATATATATATATATATATGTATATAGTACCAGGATATATATATATGTATATAGTACCAGTATATATATATATATATATATATATATAGTACCAGTATATATATATATATATATATATATATATATATATATATAGTACCAGTATATATATAGTACCAGTATATATATATAGTACCAGTATATATATATATATATATAAGTATATAATACCAGTATATATATATATAGTACCAGTATATATATATATATATATATATAAGTATATAATACCAGTATATATATATATAGTACCAGTATATATATATAGTACCAGTATATATATATATATATATATATATAAGTATATAGTACCAGTATATATATATAGTACCAGTATATATATATATATATATATATGTATATAGTACCAGTATATATATATAGTACCAGTATATATATATATATGTATATAGTACCAGTATATATATATATATATATATATATATATATATATAGTACCAGTATATATATATATATATGTATATAGTACCAGTATATATATATATATATGAATATAGTACCAGTATATATATATAGTACCAGTATATATATGTATGTATATAGTACCAGTATATATATAGTACCAGTATATATATAGTACCAGTATATATATATATATATATGTATATAGTACCAGTTTATATATATATATATATATATAGTACCAGTATATATATATATAGTACCAGTATATATATATATATATATATGTATATAGTACCAGTATATATATATATATATAGTACCAGTATATATATATATATATATATATATATATATATACCAGTTTATATATATATATATATATATATAGTACCAGTATATATATATATGTATATAGTACCAGTATATATACATATATATATATAGTACCAGTATATATATAGTACCAGTATATATATATGTATATAGTACCAGTATATATACATATATATATAGTACCAGTATATATATAGTACCAGTATATATATATATGTATATAGTACCAGTATATATATAGTACCAGTATATATATATTACCAGTATATATATATTACCAGTATATATATATATATATATATAGTACCAGTATATATATAGTACCAGTATATATATATATATATATATATAGTACCAGTATATATATAGTACCAGTATATATATAGTACCAGTATATATATATATTACCAGTATATATATATATATATATATATAGTACCAGTATATATATAGTACCAGTATATATATATATATATATATATACCATTATATATATAGTACCAGTATATATATATATATAGTACCAGTATATATATATAGATAGTACCAGTATATATATATATATATATGTATATAGTACCAGTTTATATATATATATAGTACCAGTATATATATATATATATGTATAGAGTACCAGTATATATATATATATATATGTATAGTACCAGTATATATATATGTATATAGTACCAGTATATATATATATATATATATATATATATAGTACCAGTATATATATATATATATATATAGTACCAGTATATATATAGTACCAGTATATATATATATAGTACCAGTATATATATATATATATATATATAAGTATATAATACCAGTATATATATATATAGTACCAGTATATATATATAGTACCAGTATATATATATATATATATATATATATAGTAGCAGTATATATATATAGTACCAGTATATATATATATACGTATATAGTACTAGTATATATATATATAGTATATATATATATATATATATGTATATAGTACCAGTATATATATATATATATATGTATAGTACCAGTTATATATATATATATATATATATATATATATATATATATATATATATATATATATAGTACCAGTATATATATATAGTACCAGTATATATATATATGTATATAGTACCAGTATATATATATATATATATGAATATAGTACCAGTATATATATATAGTACCAGTATATATATGTATGTATATAGTACCAGTATATATATAGTACCAGTATATATATAGTACCAGTATATATATATATATATATATATATGTATATAGTACCAGTTTATATATATATATATATATATATATATATATAGTACCAGTATATATATATATATATATATATATGTATATAGTACCAGTATATATATATATAGTACCAGTATATATATATATATATATATATATATATATATATATATGTATATAGTACCAGTATATATATATATATATGTATATGTATATAGTACCAGTATATATATATGTATATAGTACCAGTATATATATATATATATATATATATCGTACCAGTTTATATATATATATATATATATATATAGTACCAGTATATATATATATATGTATATCGTACCAGTTTATATATATATATATATATATAGTACCAGTATATATATATATGTATATAGTATAGTATATATATATATATATATATAGTACCAGTATATATATATATATATGTATATAGTACCAGTATATATATATAGTACCAGTATATATATATTACCAGTATATATATATATATATATATATATATATATATAGTACCAGTATATATATAGTACCAGTATATATATATATGTATATAGTACCATTATATATATAGTACCAGTATATATATATATATATAGTACAGTATATATATATATATAGTATATATATATAGTACCAGTATATATATATATATATGTATATAGTACCAGTATATATATATAGACCAGTATATATATATGTATATATAGTACCAGTATATATATATATATATATATATAGTACCAGTATATATATAGTACCAGTATATATATATGTATATATATATATATATATATAGTACCAGTATATATATATATAGTACCAGTATATATCTATATGTATGTATATAGGTCCAGTATATATATACAGTATCAGTATATATATATATATATATATATATATAGTACCAGTATATATATATATGTATATAGTACCAGTATATATATATATATATATAGTACCAGTATATATATAGTACCAGTATATATATATGTATATAGTACCAGTATATATATATAGTACCAGTATATATATATATAGTACCAGTATATATCTATATGTATGTATATAGGTCCAGTATATATATACAGTATCAGTATATATATATATATATATATATATATATATATATATATAGTATATAGTATATATATATATGTATATAGTACCAGTATATATATGTATGTATATAGTACCAGTATATATATAGTACCAGTATATCTATATATATATATGTATATAGTACCAGTATATATATATGTATATAGTACCAGTATATATGTATATCTATATAGTACCAGTATATATATATATATAAATATATATATATATATATATGTATATAGTACCAGTATACAGTGGGGCAAAAAAGTATTTAGTCAGCCACCAATTGTGCAAGTTCTCCCACTTAAAAAGATGAGAGAGGCCTGTAATTTTCATCATATGTACAATTCAACTATGACAGACAAAATAAGAAAAGAAAATAGCAGCATATATATATATATATATATATAGTACCAGTCAAAAGTTACTCATTCAAGGGGTTTCTTTATTTCACTAGTTTCACAATTTTTTTTCTACATTGTAGAATAATAGTGAAGACATCAAAACTATGAAATTACACATATGGAAACATGTAGCAATCAAAAAAAGTGTTAAACAAATAAATATATTTTATATTTGAGATTCTTCAAAGTAGCCACCCTTTGCTTTGATAACAGCTTTGCACACTCTTGGCATTCTCTCAACCAGATTCATAAAGTAGTCACCAGGAATGCATTTCAATTAACAGGTTGTCCTTGTTAAAAGTAGATTAATGGAATTGATTTTCTTCTTAATGCATTTGAGCCAATCAGTTGTGTTGTGACAAGGTAGGGGTGGTATGCAGAGGATAGCCCTAATTGGAAAAAGACCAAGTCCATATTATAGCAAGAACAGCTCAAATAAGCAAAGAAAAACGACAGTCCATCATTACTTTAAGACGTGAAGGTCTGTCAATCAGGAAAATGTCAATAACTTTAAAAGTTTCTTCCAGTGCACTCGCAAAAACCATCAAGCGCTGTGATGAAACTGGCTCTCAGGAGGACCGCCACAGAACGGAAGACCCAGAGTTACCTCTGCTGCAGAGGATAAGTTCATTAGAGATACCAACCTCAGAATAATAATAAGAAGAGACTTGCTTGGGCCAAGAAACACAAGCAATGGACATCTGTCCTTTGGTCTGATGAGTCCAAATCTGAGCATGTGTGGTTCCCACCGTGAAGCATGGAGGAGGAGGTGTGATGGTTCTTTGCTGGTGACACTGACAGTGATTTATTTAGAATTTAAGGCACACTTAACCACCATGACTACCACAGCATTCTGCAGCAATACGATAAGTTCATTAGAGTTATCAGCCTCAGAAATTGCAGCCCAAATATATGCTTCACAGAGTTCAAGAAACATCAACTGTCCAGAGGAGACTGCGTGAATTGGGTCTTCATGGTCAAATTGCTGAAAAGAAACAACTACTAAAGGACACCAATAATAAGAAGAGACTTGCTTAGGCCAAGAAACACGAGCAATGGACATTAGACTGGTGGAAATCTGTCCTTTGGTCTGAAGAGTCCGAATTTGAGATTTTTGGCTCCAACTGTCATGTCTTTGTGAGATGCAGAGTAGATGAACGGAAGATCTCCACATGTGTAGTTCCTACCGTGAAGCATGGAGGAGGAGGTGTTATGGTGGGGGTGCTTTGCTGGTGACACTGTCAGTGATATACACTGCTCAAAAAAATAAAGGGAACACTAAAATAACACATCCTAGATCTGAATGAATGAAATATTCTTATTAAATACTTTTTTCTTTATATAGTTGAATGTGCTGACAACAAAATCACAAAAATGATCCATGGAAATCAAATTTATCAACACATGTAGGTCTGGATTTGGAGTCACACTCAAAATTAAAGTGGAAAACCACACTACAGGCTGATCCAACTTTGATGTAATGTCCTTAAAACAAGTCAAAATGAGGCTCAGTAGTGTGTGTGGCCTCAATGTGCCTGTATGGCCTCCCTACAACACCTGGGCATGCTCCTGATGAGGTGGCGGATGGTCTCCTGAGGGATCTCCTCCCAGACCTGGACTAAAGCATCCGCCAACTCCTGGACAGTCTGTGGTGCAACGTGGCGTTGGTGGATGGAGCGAGACATGATGTCCCAGCTGTGCTCAATTGGATTCAGGTCTGGGGAACGGGCGGGCCAGTCCATAGCATCAATGCCTTCCTCTTGCAGGAACTGCTGACACACTCCAGCCACATGAGGTCTAGCATTGTCTTGCATTAGGAGGAACCCAGGGCCAACCGCACCAGCATATGGTCTCACAAGGGGTCTGAGGATCTCATCTCGGTACCTAATGGCAGTCCAGCTACCTCTGGCGAGCACATGGAGGGCTGTGCGGCCCCCCAAAGAAATGCCACCCCACACCATGACTGACCCACCGCCAAACCGGTCATGCTGGAGGATGTTGCAGGCAGCAGAACGTTCTCCACTGCGTCTCCAGACTCTGTCATGTCTGTCACATGTGCTCAGTGTGAACCTGCTTTCATCTGTGAAGAGCACAGGGCGCCAGTGGAGAATTTGCCAATCTTGGTGTTCTCTGGCAAATGCCAAACGTCCTGCGCGGTGTTGGGCTGTAAGCACAACCCCCACCTGTGGACGTCGGGCCCTGGTATTGCATCCAGCCCTGGAGTTTTCCCAGACTTAAAGGCTTTAATTGCATCAAGAAGTTCCTCCTCTGTAATTTGGTCTTCACTTGAGTCTTTCTGTACAGATGTTAATTTGACATTATTAATAGAAAAAACATCCATAAAAGTAACTTCAGTTAGTGGAGATGGAAGAGACTGAAATGAAAACATATGCTTAAAATACTTAGCTTCCTCTTTCAAAATATTGTTTGGTCAATCATGGGTGAATGTCATTTGTAACAAGTTTCAGTTTCTGTCACGCCCTGACCAGAGCTGTTTATTCTCTATGTTGGTTGGGGCGTGACAGTGACTAGGGTGGGTTATCTAGGTGATTAATGATCTATGTTGGCCTGGTATGGTTCCCAATCAGAGGCAGCTGTTTATCGTTGTCTCTGATTGGGGATCATATTTAGGCAGCCATTTCCACATTGTGCTTTGTGGGATCTTGTCTAGGTATAGTTGCCTGCGACTACTATGTATATTACTTTGAGCTTCACATTTAGTTTTTTTCGCTTTATTGTTTTTGTTCTTTGAGTACTTTCTCTTCCATAATAAAGGATGGAAACATACCACGCTGCATCTTGGTCCACTCCTTATAACGATCGTGACAGTTTCATTATTTTTTATATTTGGTGCATTTTTTTCCCATAATCCATTCACATTTGCTTTATTTTAATAATGTATAACACTTGATCTTTCTTGAATAAGTTATTTTTTGTTTTTCCACTAACTTATTCTGAGCCTCTATTGGATCATTTTTATTGCTAAACTCAGCCAAATAAGAAACGTCCTCTCACTGTCAACTGCATTTATTTTCAGCAAACGTAACATGTGTAAATATTTTTATGAACATAACAAGATTCAACAACTGAGACATAAACTGAACAAGTTCCACAGACATGTGACTAACAGAAATGGAATAATGTGTCCCTGAACAAAGGGGGGTTCAAAATCAAAAGTAACAGTCAGTATCTGGTGTGGCCACCAGCTGCATTAATTAAGTACTGCAGTGCATCTCTTCCTCATGGACTGCACCATGCTCATTCCTTCAACAATAAAAGCAAATCCAACCATCAACCCTGGTGAGACAACACCACGACTCACCAGTGAAGAGCACTTTTTGCCAGTCCTGTCTGGTCCAGTGACGGTGGGTTTGTGCCCATATGCAACATTGTTGCCGGTGATGTCTGGTGAGGACCTGCCTTACAACAGGCCTACAAGCCCTCAGTCCAGCCTCTCTCAGCCTATTGCGGACAGTCTGAGCACTGATGGAGGGTTTGTGTGTTCTCTGTAGCGCTGTCTTAGGTGTCTCACAGTACGGACATTGCAATTCATTGCCCTGGTCACTTCTGCAGTCCTGATGCCTCTTTTCAGCATGCCTAAGGCACGTTCACGCAGATGAGCAGGGATCCCGGGCATCTTTCTTTTGGTGTTTTTCAGAGTTAGCAGAAAGGCCTCTTTAGTGTCCTAAGTTTTCATAACTGTGACCTTAATTGCCTACCGTCTGTAAGCTGTTAGTGTCTTAACGACCGTTCCACAGGTGCATGTTCATTAATTGTTTATGGCTCATTGAACAAGCATGAGAAACAGTGTTTAAACCCTTTACAATGAAGATCTGTGAAGTTCTTTGGATTGATGATCTTTGAAAGAAAATGTTTGTCATGTTTGTCACGACTTCCACCGAGGTCGTTTCCTCTCCTTGTTCGGGCGGCGTTAGGCGGTCAGCGCCTCCGGGCTCCTAGCCATCGTTGATCCACTTTTCATTTTCCATTTGTTTTGTCTTGTTTTCCCACACACCTGGTTTCCATTTCCCTCATTACATGTTGTGTATTTAACCCTCTGTTCCCCCCATGTCTTTGTGTGGAATTGTTTGTTGTAAGTGCTTGTGCACATGTTGACTGGTGAATTGTTTGTTGTAAGTGACTGGTGCACATGTTGACTGGTGAATTGTTTGTTGTAAGTGACTGGTGCACATGTTGACTGGTGAATTGTTTGCTGTAAGTGCTTGTGCACATGTTGACTGGTGAATTGTTTGTTGTAAGTGACTGGTGCACATGTTGACTGGTGAATTGTTTGTTGTAAGTGACTGGTGCACATGTTGACTGGTGAATTGTTTGTTGTAAGTGACTGGTGCACATGTTGACTGGTGAATTGTTTGTTGTAAGTGACTGGTGCACATGTTGACTGGTGAATTGTTTGTTGTAAGTGACTGGTGCACATGTTGACTGGTGAATTGTTTGTTGTAAGTGCTGGTGCACATGTTGACTGGTGAATTGTTTGTTGTAAGTGACTGGTGCACATGTTGACTGGTGAATTGTTTGTTGTAAGTGACTGGTGCACATGTTGACTGGTGAATTGTTTGTTGTAAGTGCTGGTGCACATGTTGACTGGTGAATTGTTTGTTGTAAGTGACTGGTGCACATGTTGACTGGTGAATTGTTTGTTGTAAGTGACTGGTGCACATGTTGACTGGTGAATTGTTTGTTGTAAGTGACTGGTGCACATGTTGACTGGTGAATTGTTTGTTGTAAGTGACTGGTGCACATGTTGACTGGTGAATTGTTTGTTGTAAGTGACTGGTGCACATGTTGACTGGTGAATTGTTTGTTGTAAGTGACTGGTGCACATGTTGACTGGTGAATTGTTTGTTGTAAGTGACTGGTGCACATGTTGACTGGTGAATTGTTTGTTGTAAGTGACTGGTGCACATGTTGACTGGTGAATTGTTTGTTGTAAGTGACTGGTGCACATCGGGTTTTGTATCCATGTTGGTTATTTCTTTATGCCGTTGGAATTAAACTGCTCCGGTTATTACCTAGTTCTGCTCTCCTGCGTCTGACTTCCCTGCCCTTTACGATGCTTCTTTTTTGCTGAGTTTACATATCTGTTAGTCCCTCTAATCACTTCTTAATGTTTTAACCTGTTTTGAAGATGAGTATTGAATGGCCTTTAAAGGCACATGTAAAAGTGTCCCATACAATCAGGGGATCTGCTGTACCTGCTGTCGGGAAAAGTCTGATATGACAAGTTGTCATCCAATAGGATAAAATGTCCAATATCCTCGCCAACATGGACACTCTGTAAGAGTAATGTATATGCCAATTATTTGATGGTCTGACCGCATTCTGTCCCCTATCAGCAGTTTTTAAATGTTTGATGCCAGCGAGAATAAGATAAGAAATTAGTCAATGTGACTACTGTAGCTTGACTGAGCCTCCTCCATGTATATCAGGAGATTTAAGCCTCCATATATCCACTAGTTCCAATATATTCGTGATTTCCTTAAGTGCCTGAGGGTGATAGTTTGTAGTGTGATTTCCTTTCCGGTCCATAGAGGTATTTAAGACCGTATTAAAATCTCCCACCATAATAATAGAGTCTAGTGTTGCTTCTAGAGTTGATCAATAATTATATATATTTTCTAAGAAGCTTGGATCATCAATATTTGGATCGTATGGATTAATGAGCCAAATCTGTTTATGGTCCAATAACATTTTTCATGGAGAGTAAGAGCACCTCCTCCCAGATGCCCACTGCACTGAGGCTAGGAAACACTGTCACCACCAATAAATCTACCATAATCGAATTTCAATAAGCATTTTTCTTCGGTTGGCAATGCTTTCCACCTGGCTACCCCTACCCCGGTCAAATTTCCGAAATGATCATGGGTGCACCTCAGCCACGATCAAGGTCCTAAACGATATCATAACTGACATCAATTTTAAAAAAACACTGTGCATCAATCATCGACCTGGCCAAGGCTTTCGACTCTGTCAATCACTGCAATCTTATCAGCAGACTCAACAGCCTTGGTTTCTCAAATGACTGCCTCGCCTGGTTCACCAACTACTTCTCTGATAGAGTTCAGTGTGTCAAATCGGAGGGTCTGTTGTCCGGACCTCTGGCAGTCTCTATGGAGGTGCCACAGGGTTCAATTCTCGGGCCGACTCTCTTCTCTGCATACATCAATGATGTCGCTCTTGCTGCTGGTGATTCTCTGATCCACCTCTACGCAGACGACACCATTCTGTATACTGCTGGCCCTTCTTTGGACACTGTGTTAACAACCCTCCAGACAAGCTTCAATGCCATATAACTCTCCTTCCGTGGCCTCCAACTGCTCTGAAATGCAAGTAAAACTAAATGCATGCTCTTCAACCTATTGCTGCCCACACCTGCCTGCACATCCAGCATCACTACTCTGGACGGTTCTGACTTAGTATATGTAGACAACTACAAATACCTAGGTGTCTGGTTAGACTGTAAACTCTCCTTCCAGACTCACATTAAGCATCTCCAATCCAAAATTAAATCTAGAATCGGCTTCCTATTTCGCAACAAAGCCTCCTTCACTCATGCTGCCAAACATAACCTCGTAAAACTGACTATCCTACTGATCCTTGATTTCGACGATGTAATTTATAAAAATAGCCTCCAACACTCTACTCAATAAATTGGATGCAGTCTATCACAGTGGCATCCGTTTTGTCACCAAAGCCCCATACACTACCCACCACTGCGACCGTTGGCTGGCCCTCGCTTCATATTCGTCGCCAAACCCACTGGCTCCAGGTCATCTATAAGTCTTTGCTAGGTAAAGCCCTGTCTTATTTCAGGTCACTGGTCACCATAGCAGCACCCACCTGTAGCACGCGTTCCAGCAGGTATATTTCACTGGTCACCCCCAAAGGCAACTCCTCTTTTGGCCACCCTTCCTTCCAGTTCTCTGCTGCCAATGACTAGAACAAATTGCAAAAATCACTGAAGCTGGATGCTCATATCTCCCTCACTAACTTTAAGCTTTTTTTGCTCCTTTGCATCCCAGTATCTCTACTTGCACATTCATCTTCTGCACATCTATCACTCCAGTGTTTAATTGCTAAATTGTAATTATTTCGCCACCATGGCCTATTTATTGCCTTACCTCCCTAATCTTACTACATTTGCACATTTGTTTATCCCATGTGTAACTGTGTTGTTTGTGTCGCACTGCTTTTCTCTATCTTGGCCAGGTTCTCATCTGGCCTACCTGGTTAAATAAAGGTGTTCTCAACTAGCCTACCTGGTTAAATAAAGGTGTTCTCAACTAGCCTACCTGGTTAAATAAAGGTGTTCTCATCTGGCCTACCTGGTTAAATAAAAGTGTTCTCATCTGGCCTACCAGGTTAAATAAAGGTGTTCTCAACTAGCCTACCTGGTTAAATAAAGGTGTTCTCAACTAGCCTACCTGGTTAAATAAAGGTGTTCTCAACTGGCCTACCTGGTTAAATAAAGGTGTTCTCATCTGGCCTACCTGGTTAAATAAAGGTGTTCTCAACTAGCCTACCTGGTTAAATAAATGTGTTCTCAACTGGCCTACCTGGTTAAATAAAGGTGTTCTCAACTGGCCTACCTGGTTAAATAAAGGTGTTCTCAACTGGCCTACCTGGTTAAATAAAGGTGTTCTCAACTAGCCTACCTGGTTAAATAAAGGTGTTCTCAACTGGCCTACCTGGTTAAATAAAGGTGTTCTCAACTGGCCTACCTGGTTAAATAAAGGTGTTCTCAACTGGCCTACCTGGTTAAATAAAGGTGTTCTCAACTGGCCTACCTGGTTAAATAAAGGTGTTCTCAACTAGCCTACCTGGTTAAATAAAGGTGTTCTCAACTGGCCTACCTGGTTAAATAAAGGTGTTCTCAACTGGCCTACCTGGTTAAATAAAGGTGTTCTCAACTAGCCTACCTGGTTAAATAAAGGTGTTCTCAACTGGCCTACCTGGTTAAATAAAGGTGTTCTCAACTAGCCTACCTGGTTAAATAAAGGTGTTCTCAACTAGCCTACCTGGTTAAATAAAGAGGTTCTCAACTGGCCTACCTGGTTAAATAAAGGTGTTCTCAACTAGCCTACCTGGTTAAATAAAGGTGTTCTCAACTGGCCTACCTGGTTAAATAAAGGTGTTCTCTACTGGCCTACCTGGTTAAATAAAGGTGTTCTCAACTAGCCTACCAGGTTAAATAAAGGTGTTCTCAACTAGCCTCCCTGGTTAAATAAAGGTGTTCTCAACTAGCCTACCTGGTTAAATAAAGGTGTTCTCAACTAGCCTACCTGGTTAAATAAAGGTGTTCTCAACTAGCCTCCCTGGTTAAATAAAGGTGTTCTCAACTAGCCTCCCTGGTTAAATAAAGGTGTTCTCAACTAGCCTACCTGGTTAAATAAAGGTGTTCTCAACTAGCCTACCTGGTTAAATAAAGGTGTTCTCAACTAGCCTCCCTGGTTAAATAAAGGTGTTCTCAACTAGCCTACCTGGTTAAATAAAGGTGTTCTCATCTGGCCTACCTGGTTAAATAAAGGTGTTCTCAACTAGCCTACCTGGTTAAATAAAGGTGTTCTCAACTAGCCTACCTGGTTAAATAAAGGTGTTCTCAACTAGCCTACCTGGTTAAATAAAGGTGTTCTCAACTAGCCTACCTGGTTAAATAAAGGTGTTCTCAACTAGCCTACCTGGTTAAATAAAGGTGTTCTCAACTAGCCTCCCTGGTTAAATAAAGGTGTTCTCAACTAGCCTCCCTGGTTAAATAAAGGTGTTCTCAACTAGCCTACCTGGTTAAATAAAGGTGTTCTCAACTAGCCTACCTGGTTAAATAAAGGTGTTCTCAACTAGCCTCCCTGGTTAAATAAAGGTGTTCTCAACTAGCCTACCTGGTTAAATAAAGGTGTTCTCAACTGGCCAACCTGGTTAAATAAAGGTGTTCTCAACTAGCCTCCCTGGTTAAATAAAGGTGTTCTCAACTGGCCTACCTGGTTAAATAAAGGTGTTCTCAACTAGCCTACCTGGTTAAATAAAGGTGTTCTCAACTAGCCTACCTGGTTAAATAAAGGTGTTCTCAACTAGCCTACCTGGTTAAATAAAGGTGTTCTCAACTAGCCTACCTGGTTAAATAAAGGTGTTCTCAACTAGCCTACCTGGTTAAATAAAGGTGTTCTCAACTAGCCTACCTGGTTAAATAAAGGTGTTCTCATCTGGCCTACCTGGTTAAATAAAGGTGTTCTCAACTGGCCTACGTGGTTAAATAAAGGTGTTCTCAACTAGCCTACCTGGTTAAATAAAGGTGTTCTCAACTAGCCTACCTGGTTAAATAAAGGTGTTCTCAACTAGCCTACCTGGTTAAATAAAGGTGTTCTCTACTAGCCTACCTGGTTAAATAAAGGTGTTCTCTACTAGCCTACCTGGTTAAATAAAGGTGTTCTCATCTGGCCTACCTGGTTAAATAAAGGTGTTCTCATCTGGCCTACCTGGTTAAATAAAGGTGTTCTCATCTGGCCTACCTGGTTAAATAAAGGTGTTCTCAACTAGCCTACCTGGTTAAATAAAGGTGTTCTCTACTAGCCTACCTGGTTAAATAAAGGTGTTCTCATCTGGCCTACCTGGTTAAATAAAGGTGTTCTCTACTAGCCTACCTGGTTAAATAAAGGTGTTCTCAACTGGCCTACCTCGTTAAATAAAGGTGTTCTCTACTAGCCTATCTGGTTAAATAAAGGTGTTCTCAACTAGCCTACCTGGTTAAATAAAGGTGTTCTCTACTAGCCTACCTGGTTAAATAAAGGTGTTCTCAACTAGCCTACCTGGTTAAATAAAGGTGTTCTCATCTGGCCTACCTGGTTAAATAAAGGTGTTCTCAACTAGCCTACCTGGTTAAATAAAGGTGTTCTCAACTAGCCTACCTGGTTAAATAAAGGTGTTCTCAACTAGCCTACCTGGTTAAATAAAGGTGTTCTCATCTGGCCTACCTGGTTAAATAAAGGTGTTCTCAACTAGCCTACCTGGTTAAATAAAGGTGTTCTCAACTAGCCTACCTGGTTAAATAAAGAGGTTCTCAACTGGCCTACCTGGTTAAATAAAGGTGTTCTCAACTAGCCTACCTGGTTAAATAAAGGTGTTCTCAACTAGCCTACCTGGTTAAATAAAGGTGTTCTCAACTAGCCTACCTGGTTAAATAAAGGTGTTCTCAACTAGCCTACCTGGTTAAATAAAGGTGAAATAACTCAAATAAAACACATTTTAAAGGATCTACCTTGCAGTTCTGTTTGGACAGTTTGCACATTCGGATCAAAATTGTTGTTAATTAATGTCATCACCCCTTTTGAATTTCTTTGCCCGGAAATATATTTCGCCCCCTCCCCCCAGTCCATTTTCCACACGACTTAATATAAAATTGTTGAGTGAATTTCCTATAAACAATAGATATTATATTCCTTCTCTTTCAGGTAAATACTTTTTCTTTTTTTCTTATTATCTGCCATTACCATTATAACTGGCTATACTTATTTCACCAATTACCATAAATTAAATACAAGTTTAAATTATTTTTATCATAACATATGTTTGTAAACTTACCATTTAAAAAGTATCATACTGATTGAGTGTCCATACAGCCGTACCGTGATATTCGCACTGCTACTGAAGTAAACCTCCTACTGCTCCCCACTACACGCTAAAACACCCCCTCCATCCCATGTTGGATTGTCTTCCCAGTGACTGGCAGACCACCCCTGTCCACCTGTATCCCAGGGCCTCTGAGAGATTGGATCCTTTAAAAAGTTCAAAAGTGCCCACAGTGCCACCTACAGAACAGAAGCAGATTAACAGCCAACAGCATTTCCAACGCCCTCACCTGTATTTATAAACATTCTTCCATATAGTAATTTATTTTAATTAATTTATTCAATGAACTAATAATATGCATAATAATGTAGGCCCTTCCTATGAAGGATTGTTACTTATAACCAGGCCTGACATTTCAAAAATTACATTTTTTGGCAAGCGATTATTATTTTGGAAAACAATTATTGTGATTCATCCTGTTTTATCCCTAACATCACCATAGCAACAGATACACACACCCCTCCCCATGAGCTCAGATGTTTGACAGCCGAGCCCAACTCAAGAGAAGACTTAACGTGTGGACGCATATCCAGCTGTAGCTGTTTGAGAAGGCGAACATTGAGCAAGAGCGGGGAGATTTAATTAACCAATGTCAAGTCCTAGCTGATGGAGCTCAGATACACCCACCTTACCCTGAAAACACACACACACACACACACACACACACACACACACACACACACACACACACACACACACACACACACACACACACACACACACACACACACACACACACACACACACACACACACACACACACACACACACACAGTCACACACAGTCACACACACACACACACACACACACACACACACACACACACACACACACACACACACACACACACACACACACACACACACACACACACACACACACACACACACACACACACACACACACACACACACACACACACACACACACGCTGATGGAGCTCAGATACACCCACCTTACCCTGAAACACACACACACACACACAGTCACACACACACACACACACACACACACACAGTCACACACACACACACACACACACACACACACACACACACACACACACACACACACACACACACACACACACGCTGATGGAGCTCAGATACACCCACCTTACCCTGAAACACACACACACACGCTGATGGAGCTCAGATACACCCACCTTACCCTGAACCATCCTCTCACAGCGAACGGATCTCTCTCTGTGTATGTCTCTCTCTCTCACTGACTCATCTTCTCACAGCTGAATGATCTCTCTCTGTGTATGTCTCTCTCTCTGAACCATCCTCTCACAGCAGATTACTATTGCAAGAGGTGAGTTTGTAGCCACAGGTTGGGTCTCAATGAAAATGTAGGACATTATGTTATTCCCCATCAAAAAGGCCAAGTACAGGACAACATGTTTTCACCTGAAGTAAGGTCTGAGACATTCTATTGTCACTGTTTCCCAGGCCAGACCAGGCTGTATCACATCCGGCCGTGATCGGGAGTCCCATAGGGCAGCGCAAAATTGGCCCAGCATCGTCCGGGTTTGGCCGGGGGGGTAGGCCGTCATTGTAAATAAGAATTTGTTAACTGACGTGCCCAAATAAATAGCAGCCAATCCAGACAACACCAGTAATGTTTACCAAACCCATTACATATTTGAATCATATCAATTGAGTGATTAAAGCAGTAAAAGTTGTTTACGAGGGATTTTGATTGACAGTGTGCTCAAAAGGCGAAATAGGAGGAAAAACTGCCATAACGAGAATTGTGTTGTGTTTTGTTTTGTTATTCGTGATGCAAAGTACAGAATGACAATCCAATGAAGTAGTGCATTACATGCAAATAACGGTTGTGTAACTCCACACACCTTCTGAGTGTCTGACCTAGATCGGGTCTTCAAAGAATGAGTGACTGGAATCAGCCAGCCAGCCAGTCACAGACAGAGAGGCAGGCAGGCCGGCCGACAGACAGACCTTGCAAACAAACAGACAGACAAGCAGGCAGACAGACAGACAAGCAGGCAGACAGACAGACAGACAGACAGACAGACAGACAGACAGACAGACAGACAGACAGACAGACAGACAGACAGACAGACAGACAGACAGACAGACAGACAGACAGACAGACAGACAGACAAGCAGGCAGCCAGGCCTGGAAGCAGCTGTAGAAAGACTATGAATGAGGAGACATTAAAACAAATTGATGTGACAGCAGTGAAACGACTATGCAGTGAGATCTGAGGTTGAAATGCAACTAGTCAAGAGACTGCATCCCACACTATTCCCTTTACAGTGCACTGGTTTTGACTAGGACGCATAGGGCTCTGGCCCAAAGTAGTGCACTATAGGCAATAGTTAATAGTGTTCCATTTGGGATGCAGTCAGAGGGGAGATGAATATGGAGCAGGAGATGTCCAGAAGGCAACTAGAAAGCTGATGAAATGTGTTTCCCTCGAAGGCAGAAGAAGGTTTCTGATGTTAGAGGTTACTGCCTGGGAGATAAAAACATATCACATCCAACAAATAATATTTTACTAATACTCGCCTGAAGGGCTCTGGTCAAAAGTAGTGCACTAGTCTCGGATACCTTGAAAATTGGGTCAGAATTACAGAAAGAGCCCAGGGCCCAGGATTTCGAAGTCAAAGTTGAAGCTGGATTTGAGGTGAGTAACTGCCGATCTGATGTTCAAAAGTTCTTGTGGGTTGTAAGAAATGATAGTGGAAATAGAAAGAGAGTACAAATAAAGGCCAAGATAATCACAAAATAGCAAAGTTGGGTTACAGCATCCATACTGTATGGCACCATTACTTGTGGTGATAAAAAGTGAAGTTAAGTTGCTTTTCATTGACTACAGCTCAGCGTTCAACACCATAGTGCTCCTCCAAGCTCATCACTAAGTTAAGGACTCTGGGTCTGAACACCTCCCTCTGCAACTAGATCCTGGACTTCCTGACGGGCCGCCCCCAGGTGGTGAGGGTAGGTAACAACACATCCGCCACGCTGATCCTTAACACAGGGGCCCATTCAGGGGTGTGTGTTCAGGCCCCTCCTGTACTCCCTGTCTCACCCACGACTGTGTGGCCACACACAACTCCAACACCATCATCAAGTTGGCTGACGACATGAAGGGGGTAGGCCTGGTCACCAACAATGATGAGCCAGCCTATAGGGAGGAGGTCAGAGACCTGGAGGTGTGTTGCCGGGACAACAACCTCTCCCTCAACGTCAGGAAGACCAACACGCCCCCATCCACATCGACGGGGCGGCAGTGGAGCGGGTTGAGAGCTTCAAGTTCCTCTTTTATCACTTTCGTTTGTGAAGAAGGTGCTGTGGAAATTACTACTAGCAACAGGGACACTTGAAATCAATCTTAAATGAATCATTGTTTATTGTGAGCGTGATGGAGAGGTTCCAACCAAGTCAACGCACCATCGTGAACGTCAGTCAGGAGCTCTGTTGGGGCAGTCCCAGCAGTTGTCTTTTATTCGGCTATACACAGACAAGTTATATTTGCATGATTTAGCATAATTAATAAATCAATATCGTTTTGTTTCATTCATGTGACAGACCAATACCTCACAAGGCTCCTTCTCTAAAACTGAGACCTTGAAACTGAGATATCTTTCGTTCTCAAAACAAGGTTCTTGGCACACTGCCAAATTGCAGATACTGATAGTGAGGATTCGTTCAGTCGGTCACTTGTATGAACACAGGAATTGGTTTATAGAAAAGCACAAACATAGAACAAAGAAATTGGTTTATAGAAAAGCACAAGCTAAAATGTCCATCACAAAGGCAACAGCCCTCAGGAGGTTGCCAAGGTTTCCTCAAAAGGTTCTGTACCATTGACTACATCTTGACTGGCTGCATCACAGTTGGTATGGCAACAGCACCGCCCTCGATCGCATGGTGCTGCAGAGGGTGACGCAGACAGCCCAGTACATCACTGGGGCCCAGCTCCCCGCCATCCAAGGACCTCTATATCAGAATCAAGTGAGGACAGACCAGTACATTACTGGGGCCCAGCTCCCTGCCATCCAAGGACCTCTATATCAGGTGGTGTGAAAGGGAGGCCCGACACCAACAGGCTCTTGAACAGCTTGGTAGAAAGGAATTGTTTACTTTGAACTTTCTTTGAAGTGGTTTGAATAATGATTGAAACCCGGCCCATGGGATTAGTCAGTAATGATTGAAACCCGGCCCATGGGATTAGTCAGTAATGATTGAAACCCGGCCCATGGGATTAGTCAGTAATGATTGAAACCCGGCCCATGGGATTAGTCAGTAATGATTGAAACCCGGCCCATGGGATTAGTCAGTAATGATTGAAACCCGGCCCATGGGATTAGTCAGTAATGATTGAAACCCGGCCCATGGGATTAGTCAGTAATGATTAAAACCCGGCCCATGGGATTAGTCAGTAATGATTGAAACCCGGCCCATGGGATTAGTCCGTAATGATTGAAACCCAGCCCATGGGATTAGTCAGTAATGATTGAAACCCGGCCCATGGGATTAGTCAGTAATGATTGAAACCCGGCCCATGTGATTAGTCAGTAATGATTGAAACCCAGCCCATGGGATTAGTTAGTAATGATTAGGTCATTATTGAATCAATGGCAATGGGTTTAGTTACCAAACTACAGGATTAACAGCTATTGTAACAGTAGGGGTGGGCCACTCGGAGGGCTCCCGAGTGGGGCCGCGGTCTAAGGCACTGCATCTCAGTGCTGGAGGCGTCACTACAAACCCTGGTTCGATTCCAGGCTGTACCACAACCGGCCGTGATTGGGAGTCCATTTGGGCTACGTACAATTGGCCCAGCGTCGTCCGGGTTTGGCCAGGGTAGGCCGTCATTGGAAATAACAATGTGTTCTTATTTACAATGTTCTAACAGCCTTCCATCATGTTGCTCTCTCTAGCAAAACAGGAAATGGGATTTGAGTCTTTGGCCGGTAGCTAGCTGGTAGACATCAAAGGTGGTGTTGGAGATACATGTTCATATGAATCCAAAAACAGACAGCTTGTAGAGAACAACATCTAACAATGAAACTATTATATCAACCACAGATCCAGTCTCATCCACAGTGAGATCCTATCCACCCACACGTAGAGCTCCAATCCACCCACACATAGAGCTCCTATCCACCCACATGTAGAGCTCCTATCCACCCACACGTAGAGATCCTATCCACCCACACGTAGAGCTCTATCCACCCATACATAGAACTCCTATCCACCCACACGTAGAGATCCTATCCACCCACACGTAGAGATCCTATCCACCCACACGTAGAGATCCTATCCACCCACACGTAGAGCTCTATCCACCCACACGTAGAGCTCCTATCCACCCACACGTAGAGCTCTATCCACCCATACATAGAACTCCTATCCACCCACACGTAGAAATCCTATCCACCACATGTAGCGCTCCTATCCACCCACACATAGAGCTCCTATCCACACGTAAAACTCCTATCCACCCACACGGAGAGCTCCTATCCACCCACAAGTAGAGCTCCTATCCACCCACACGTAGAGATCCTATCCACCCACATATAGAGCTCCTATCCACCAACACGTAGAGATCCAATCAACCCACAAGTAGAGATCCAATCCACCCACACGTAGAGCTCCTATCCACACACACGTAGAGCTCCTATCCACCCACACGTAGAGCTCTATCCACCCACACGTAGAGCTCCTATCCACCCACACGTAGAGCTCTATCCACCCACACATAGAACTCCTATCCACCCGCACGTAGAAATCCTATCCACCCACACGTAGAACTCCTATCCACCCACACGTAGAGCTCCTATCCACCCACACGTAAAACTCCTATCCACCCACATGTAGAACTCCTATCCACCCACACGCAGAGATCATGTCCACCCACACATAGAGCTCCTATCCACCCAAACGTAGAGCTCCTATCCATCCACAAGTAGAGATCATATCCACCCACACGTAGAGCTCCTATCCACCCACACGTAGAGCTCCTATCCACCCACACGTAGAGCTCTATCCACCCACACGTAGAGCTCCAATCCACCCACACATAGAGCTCCTATCCACCCACATGTAGAGCTCCTATCCACCCACATGTAGAGCTCCTATCCACCCACACGTAAAGCTCCTATCCACCCACACGTAGAGCTCTATCCACCCACACGTAGAGCTCCAATCCACCCACACATAGAGCTCCTATCCACCCACATGTAGAGCTTCTATCCACCCACACGTAAAGCTCCTATCCACCCACACGTAGAACTCCTATCCACCCACATGTAGAACTCCTATCCACCCACACGTAGAGCTCTATCCACCCACACATAGAGATCCTATCCATCCACACGTAGAGCTCTATCCACCCACATGTAGAGCTCCTATCCACCCACACGTAGAGCTCTGTCCACCCACACGTAGAGGTCTATCCACCCAAACGTAGAGCTCCTATCCACCCACAAGTAGAAATCCTATCCACCCACACGTAGAGGTCTATCCACCCACACGTAGAGATCCTATCCACCCACACGTAGTGCTCCTATCCACCCACACGTAGAGCTCTATCCACCCACACGTAGAGCTCCTATCCACCCACACATAGAGCTCTGTCCACCCACACATAGAGCTCCTAACCACCCACACGTAGAGATCCTATCCACCCACAAGTAGAGCTCCTATCCACCCACACGTAGAGCTCCTATCCACCCACACGTAGAACTCCTATCCACCCACATGTAGAACTCCTATCCACCCACACGTAGAGCTCTATCCACCCAAACGTAGAGCTCCTATCCACCCACAAGTAGATATCCTATCCACCCACAAGTAGAGCTCCTATCCACCCACACGTAGAGCTCCTATCCACCCACACATAGAGCTCTATCCACCCACACGTAGAGATCCTATCCACCCACACGTAGAGCTCCTATCCACAGAGCTCTATCCACCCACACGTAGAGCTCTATCCACCCACACGTAGAGCTACTATCCACCCACACATAGAGCAGCCTACAATTTCTCTGTGAGTCCCAATGGTACCATATTTTCTATGGTGCCAGGGCCAAGTGTCTTGTGTCCTGAGCCTTGTATCCTGGACCCTGTGTCCTGTGTCCTGTGTCCTGGGCCTTGTATCCTTGACCCTGTGTCCTGTGTTTTATTCTCCAGTTAATATATGCCTCCATTTCATAACATAACCCTATCAAGACTCTGAACTGTATCCCCTGGTGCTTGTTCCACTGTTCCACTTCCTCTAGAATGTTGGCAGGGAGGAGAACATCAGAACATCTTAACAGAACATGGTTCCCATGACACACCAGGGATGAGGGAAGGGTGAGTAACCACAACTCTCCTCTCCTCGGAGGAGTTGAAGCAGTTTTGAACGTCTTTGAGAAAAACAGGGATTTCACCGTATAAAAAGCGGAAGAGGGGGGGGGAGTTTTGACAAGTTAGATGTGAATAATTTATCAGAGTGGTGTTTCCATGCCTTTGTTCTGCATCCAAGGGATGGGCGTGTTAAGCTTTAATAGCGCTGTGTGGCTGGACTTATTATGCCTGATCAAATAACTCTCAGTCCAGGGACTTTCAAAGAAGGATTCTATCTTTATTTTCTCTCAGTGATGTGAGTTATTGGGGCCACATGTGTACACTCGCTCTCTCTCTCTCTCTCTCTCTCTCCTCCTCATCCTCCTCTCCCTCCCCCCTCTTCTCATCTTAACATTACAAATACATACACGTGTCACTGGTGGTTAAACCAGCTATGCCTTTTATTTAACTAAAGTTCCGCTTTTATTAATTTACTTTAAACATTTATTTTGCTAAAGAAAAAAGAGAGATCATCAGCTAACAGTCTACAAATGGATCCAGGATAGACTGAAGTTGTTCCTACTCCCTTCCTTGAGTGGTCTGAGACTGAATGTGTATTAAAGAGGGAGAGAGGGGGGGAGAGAGAGGGGGGGGGGGAGAGGGGGGAGGGGGGGGAGAGAGAGGGAGAGAGAGAGAGGGGGGAGGGGGGGAGAGAGAGGGGGGGAGAGAGAGAGGGAGAGAGAGAGAGGGGGGGGAGAGGGGGGGGAGAGAGAGGGGGGGAGAGGGGGAGAGGGGGGAGAGAGAGGGAGAGAGAGGGAGAGAGGGGGAGGGGGGGAGAGAGAGAGGGGGAGAGAGAGAGGGAGAGAGAGAGAGGGGGGGGAGGGGGGGAGAGAGAGGGAGAGAGAGGGAGGGGGGGGAGGGGGGGAGAGAGAGGGAGAGAGAGGGAGGGGGGAGAGGGGGGGAGGGGGGAGAGAGAGAGGGGGGGAGAGGGGGGGGGGAGAGAGGGAGAGAGAGGGAGGGGGAGAGGGGGAGAGAGAGAGGAGAGAGGGGGGAGAGGGGGGAGGGGGAGAGAGAGGGGGGGAGAGAGAGAGGGAGACAGAGAGAGGGGGGGAGAGGGGGAGAGAGAGGGAGAGAGAGGGAGGGGGGAGAGGGGGAGAGGGGGGAGAGAGAGGGAGAGAGAGGGAGGGGGGAGAGGGGGGAGAGGGGGAGAGAGAGAGGGAGAGAGAGAGGGGGGAGGGGGGAGAGAGAGAGGGGGAGAGAGAGAGGGAGAGAGAGAGAGGGGGAGAGGGGGAGAGAGAGGGAGAGAGAGAGGGGGGAGGGGGGGAGGGGGGGAGAGAGAGGGAGAGAGAGGGAGAGAGGGGGGAGGGGGAGAGAGAGGGAGAGAGAGAGAGGGGGGAGAGGGGGGGGGGGGAGAGAGAGGGAGAGAGAGAGAGAGGGGGAGAGGGGGGGGAGAGGGGGAGAGAGAGAGGGGAGAGGGGGAGAGAGAGAGGGAGGGGGGAGAGAGAGAGGGAGAGAGAGAGGGGGGGAGGGGGGGGGAGAGAGGGGGGGAGAGAGAGAGGGAGAGGGGGAGAGAGAGGGGGAGAGAGAGAGGGGGAGAGAGAGAGAGGGGGGAGAGAGAGGGGGGAGAGAGAGGGGGGAGAGAGAGAGGGAGAGGGGGAGAGAGAGGGGGAGAGAGAGAGGGGGGAGAGAGAGGGAGAGGGGGAGAGAGAGGGGGAGAGAGGGGAGGGGGGAGAGAGAGGGGGAGAGAGTGGGGGGAGAGAGAGAGAGAGGATGGAGAGAGAGAGAGGGGGGGGAGAGGGGGGGGTGAGAGAGAGAGAGAGGGGGGAGAGAGAGAGAGGGAGAGGGGGGGGAGAGAGAGAGAGAGGGTGGGGGGGGAGAGGGGGAGAGAGGGAGAGAGAGAGAGGGGGGGAGAGGGGGGGGGGAGAGGGGGGAGAGAGAGAGGGGGAGAGAGGGGGGAGAGAGAGAGAGGGGGGAGAGGGGGGGAGAGAGAGGGAGGAGAGAGGGGGGAGAGAGGGGGGAGAGAGAGAGGGGAGAGAGGGAGGAGGGGGGAGAGGGAGGGGGAGAGAGAGGGGGGGGAGAGAGAGAGGGGGGAGAGAGAGAGAGGGAGAGGGGGGAGAGAGAGGGAGAGGGGGAGAGAGAGAGGGAGAGAGAGAGGGGGGAGAGGGGGAGAGAGAGGGGGGAGAGAGAGAGGGAGAGGGGGGAGAGAGAGGGGGAGAGAGAGAGGGGGAGAGAGAGAGGGGGAGAGAGAGAGGGGGAGAGAGAGGGGGAGAGAGAGAGGGAGAGGGGGGAGAGAGAGGGGGAGAGAGAGAGGGGGAGAGAGAGAGGGAGAGGGGGAGAGAGAGGGGGAGAGAGGGAGAGGGGGAGAGAGAGGGGGAGAGAGTGGGGGAGAGAGAGAGAGAGGATGGGGAGAGAGAGAGAGGGGGTAGAGGGGGGTGAGAGAGAGAGAGAGGGGGGAGAGAGAGAGGGAGAGGGGGAGAGAGAGAGAGAGGGTGGGAGAGAGAGAGAGAGAGGGGAGGTAGAGGGGGAGAGAGAGAGAGAGGGGGGTGGGGGAGAGAGAGAGATTGGGAGAGAGACTGGGAGAGAGATTGGGAGAGAAAGAGAGAGAGAGAGGGAGAGGAAGAGAGAGAGAGTAAGAGAGAGAGGGAGAAGAAGAGAGAGAGGAAGAGAGAGAGAGAGAGAGAGAGAGAGACTTATAACTATTTTAGATATCCTATCATCAGAACATGCTAACAGGGGCTCTAACAGGAAACAACATCATATCCTCTTGCTGTCTCTCTCTGTGACCTGTCTCTCTGTGTGACCTATCTCTCTGTGTGACCTATCTCTCTGTGTGACCTGTCTCTCTGTGTGACCTATCTCTCTGTGTGACCTATCTCTCTGTGTGACCTGTCTCTCTGTGTGACCTATCTCTCTGTGTGACCTGTCTCTCTGTGTGACCTATCTCTCTGTGTGACCTAGCTCTCTGTGTGACCTATCTCTCTGTGTGACCTGTCTCTGTATGTGACCTGTCTCTCTGTGTGTGACCTGTCTCTCTCTGTGTGACCTATCTCTCTGTGTGACCTATCTCTCTCTGTGTGACCTATCTCTCTGTGTGTGACCTGTCTCTCTGTGTGACCTATCTCTCTGTGTGACCTGTCTCTGTATGTGACCTGTCTCTCTGTGTGTGTCACCTATCCCTGTGTGTGCTATCTCTCTGTGTGTGTGACTTATCTCTGTGTCTGACCTATCTCTCTGTGCGTGACTTATCTCTGTGTCTGACCTATACCTGTGTGTGACCTATCCCTGCGTGTGAGTGTGTGACCTATCCCTGTGTGTTTTACCTATCCCTGTGTGTGACCTATCCCGGTGTGTGACCTATCTCTGTGTGTGACCTATCAAATCAATTCAAATGTATTTATATAGCCCTTCGTACATCAGCTGATATCTCAAAGTGCTGTACAGAAACCCAGCCTAAAACCCCAAACAGCAAGCAATGCAGGTGTAGAAGCACCTATATCTCTTCATAGGTTCCATGGCTTTTATATCCAAGACCTTCTAATGTCACTCATTCATAATTAACACAGAGCCATGGTTTGATTTAATTGTGTTTAATGCATGGCATGCCAACCTACATGAATTACATCAATATTTTAGTACCAAGCCAATTCCCCTGGAGAGAGGAACTAAAAGGAAGTAACAAAAAGCTGGAGAACATCCAGACAGACATCTTCTGACATTAACACACACACACACACACGCACGCACGCACGCACGCACATGTACACACACACACACACACACACACACACACACACACACACACACACACACACACACACACACACACACACACACACACACACACACACACACACACACACACACACACACACACACACACACACACACATACACACACACACACACATGTATACACACACACACACACGGTTGGTAATCCACCATGACACACAACAAACAGTCACACATAATTAACACACACACACACTGGTTAAATCAAAATTTGCCATAGGGTGGAGAGAGATGTTATCAGTGGTTAATGTGATAGCTGAGCCCCCCGGTTGGTAATCCACCATGATTTACTACAAGTTCAAATAGTCCGAAAATAATGTTAGCCGGAGTAGCCCGCTCGGTACAAACTGGTTAAATCAAAATGTTAGCCAGAGTAGCCCGCTCGGTACAAACTGGTTAAATCAAAATGTTAGCCAGAGTAGCCCGCTCGGTACAAACTGGTTAAATCAAAATGTTAGCCGGAGTAGCCCACTCAGTACAAACTGGTTAAATCAAAATGTTAGCCGGAGGTAGCCTGCTCGGTACAAACTGGTTAAATCAAAATGTTAGCCGGAGTAGCCCACTCAGTACAAACTGGTTAAATCAAAATGTTAGCCGGAGGTAGCCTGCTCGGTACAAACTGGTTAAATCAAAATGTTAGCCGGAGTAGCCCACTCAGTACAAACTGGTTAAATCAAAATGTTAGCCGGAGTAGCTCGTTAGGGAACAAACTGGTTCAATCAACGCTGTTCCAACGTAATTTTATCAATGTATTGTGACGTGGAATCTACATGGAAAATACATCTTGATTTGACAAAAGTAATCGGTTGTTCTGAGGATGGGATTTCTACCACAGGGTTATGTTGTCATGGTTACCCATTTTCAACAAAGACAAACCTTTTACGTAAGGTAGGATTTGATTTACTCCTAGTCTTTAACTTTGACGTTTGGTTGAGACGTGAATCGACATTAATTATTAATTTAATTATGGCTTTAATTAATAACTGGAATTAAAGCCAGACTAAGTCAGTGGCAAAGATGGAACTCTCCAAGCAGAAGATACATCTCATTCAAATGTTTATATATGGTTGCGTTGACAACCAAGCACAATTTCATATCACTTTTGAAATGCAAAAACAATTGCCTATTAACTTGTCGACAAGTTAACAAATGCTTTGTTGGATTCACGTCTTCAACCCATCTCCTTTAAATGTTTATATTTGGTTGCACTCAACCAAATGCAATTCAATATTACTTTTACCTAAAGGTAAGAAAAGATATTTTAGAAATCTTAAAATTAATAAAACATCCATGGCCATAATTTGAGGCTACTGTAACTATACGTTTCGTCTTATGTAATCATATAAAGCGTGCATGTTCAATTGCTGTAATAATTTGCACATAATCTTGAACGGTGGAATCTCAACTTCCAATCCAGAGCGGTATCCTACGAAGCAAGCTAGATCTTCTCAGGGTTTTATAAAGGTAACCAGCTTCACTTAGCTTCACATTCCAGCTCAGGCTTCATTTAAATAAATAAAAAGATGTCTGCAAGCAGTTGTTACAGGAAAAAAAGCTTCAAGGCTTTTGTCCAAAACAAAATAAGAGTCCAGGACATGAACAACAACTTTCCGTTCTTCCAGGGAGAGATGGATGTCCTGAAAGAGGCTTGCAGCAAGATGACAATGAACTTTAAATCCACAGAGATCAATATTATTAACAATTACGGGGAAATTATGTTTATATTATATTTATATAATCATTATTATATTATTATTATTATTTATTATTATATTATTATTATTTATTATTATATTATTATTGTTACTCGTATGATTATGTATTATTATTATTATATTATTATTATATTATTATTATATTATTATTATATTATTATTATTTATTATTATATTATTATTGTTGCTCGTATGATTATGTATTATTATAATAATATTATTATAATTATTTATTATTATTTATTAATATATTATTATTATTATTGTTATTCGTATGATTATGTATTATTATTATATTATTATTATTTATTATTATATTATTATTGTTATTCGTATGATTATGTATTATTATTATATTATTATTATTTATTATTATATTATTATTGTTATTCGTATTATTATGTATTATTATTATATTATTATTATTATTTATTATTATATTATTATTGTTATTCGTATGATTATGTATTATTATTATATTATTATTTATTATTATTTATTATTATTATTTATTATATTATTATTATTTATTATTATATTATTATTATTATTCGTATGATTATGTATTATTATTATAATATTATTAATATTAGATTGTTTGTCACGTTCTGACCATAGTTCTTTAGTGTTTTCTTTGTTTTAGTGTTGGTCAGGACGTGAGCTGAGTGGGCATTCTATGTTTTGTGTCAGCCCCAAAAATGTATTGGGGGGTCACACAGGGAGTATGGCGAAGCCAGGTAGGAAACCTGCGCCAGCTTCCTGTGCTTACCGGAGAGCGTGAGGGACCGTGCAGGCACCGTGTTATGCTGTGGAGCGCACCGGTGCGGTACATACCAGCTCCTCGGATCGGCCGGGCTAGAGTGGGCATCGAGCCAGGTAAGGTTGGGCAGGCTTGGTGCTCAAGAGCTCCAGTGCACCTGACCGTGCACCTGCACGGTCCGGTCTATCCAGTGCCACCTACACGCACCAGCCCTCCGGTGGCAGCCCCCCGCACCAGGCTTCCTGTGCGTGTCCAGAGCCCAGTACTCCCTGTTTCTCCTCCCCGCACTCGCCCTGAGGTATGTGTCCTCGGCCCAGTACCACCAGTGCCGGCACCACGCACCAGGCCTATAGTGTGCCTCATCTGCCCAGAGCTGCTAGAGTCTGCTGCCTGTCCAGAGCTGCTAGAGTCTCCCGCCTGTCCAGAGCTGCTAGAGTCTCCCGCCTGTCCAGAGCTGCTAGAGTCTCCTGCCTGTCCAGAGCTGCTAGAGTCTCCCGTCTGCATGGAGCCGCCAGTCTGCCAGGAGTCGCCAGAGCCGCCAGTCTGCCAGGAGCCGCCAGTCAGCCAGGAGCCGCCAGAGCCACCAGTCAGCCAGGATCTGCCAGAGCCGCCAATCAGCCAGGAGCCGTCAGTCAGCCAGAAGCTGCCAAAGCCATCAGTCAGCCAGGATCCGCCAGAGCCGTCAGTCAGCCAGAAGCTGCCAAAGCCGTCAGTCAGCCAGAAGCTGCCAAAGCCGTCAGTCAGCCAGAAGCCTCCAGAGCCATCAACCAGCCTGAGCTACCTCTCAGTCCTGAGCTACCTCTCAGTCCTGAGCTACCCCTCAGTCCTGAGCTACCCCTCAGTCCTGAGCTACCCCTCAGTCCTGGGCTACCCCTCAGTCCTGGGCTACCCCTCAGTCCTGAGCTACCCCTCAGTCCTGGGCTACCCCTCAGTCCTGGGCTACCCCTCAGTCCTGGGCTACCCCTCAGTCCTGGGCTACCCCTCAGTCCTGGGCTACCCCTCAGTCCTGGGCTACCCCTCAGTCCTGGGCTACCCCTCAGTCCTGGGCTACCCCTCAGTCCTGGGCTACCCCTCAGTCCTGGGCTACCCTCAGTCCTGGCTACCCTCAGTCCTGGGCTACCCTCAGTCCTGGGCTACCCTCAGTCCTGGGCTACCCTCAGTCCTGGGCTACCCTCAGTCCTGAGCTACCCTCAGTCCTGGGCTACCCTCAGTCCTGGGCTACCCCTCAGTCCTGGGCTACCCTCAGTCCTGAGCTACCCTCAGTCCTGGGCTACCCCTCAGTCCTGAGCTACCCCTCAGTCCTGGGCTACCCCTCAGTCCTGGGCTACCCCTCAGTCCTGGGCTACCCCTCAGTCCTGGGCTACCCCTCAGTCCTGGGCTACTCTGTCACGTTCTGACCATAGTTCTTTTGTGTTTTCTTTGTTTTAGTGTTGGTCAGGACATGAGCTGAGTGGGCATTCTATGTTTGTGTTTCTATGTTGGGTTTGTTGTTTGGCCTGATATGGTTCTCAATCAGAGGCAGGTGTTTGTCATTGTCTCTGATTGGGAACCATATTTCGGTAGCCTGTTTGTGTTGGGTTTTGTGGGTGATTGTTTCCGTGTCTTCTGTCTTTGTGTCTATGCACCAGATAGGACTGTTTTCGGTTTTCACATTTGTTGTTTTGTAATTTGAAGTGTTCAGTTTGGATTATTATTAAATAAGATGATATTAAATAAGATTATCCTTTTTTAATTTTTTTACTTTTGTTTTACTGAGGAAAATGAAAAGCTGCAGATGGATAGGAAGACTGAGTTGGAGCGAGCCCACAGGACTGGAAGAATTGTAAACAGCCCCAGGTGACAGACTCAGGCCGATAGTGGTTAGGTTCATAATTTTTAAGGATAAGATGGCTGTTCTGGACAGAGCCAAGAAGTTGAGAGGAACCAACATCTTCGTCAACGAGGACAACTCAGAAGCTGTGCGCCAGAGGTGGAAAGAACTTATCCTAGCCATGAAAACTTGACACAGTGTGAGGACATTGCTTAAATCCACGACAACAGGCTAATTGTCCTCCCTCCCTAAAGCCTAGGAGGAGTGACAGGGCCAAGCTTCCAGGTCAGTAGCTTCAGCCCCATATTTCTCTCTCTCTCTCTCTCCCTCCCAGTCACTCTCTCTCTCTCTCCCTCCCAGTCTCTCTCTCTCTCTCTCTCCCTCCCAGTCTCTCTCTCTCCCAATCTCTCTCTCCCTCCCAGTCTCTCTCTCTCTCTCTCCCTCCCAGTCTCTCTCTCTCTCTCTCTCCTAGTCTCTCTCTCTCCCTCCCAGTCTCTCTCTCTCTCTCTCCCAGTCTCTCCCTCCCAGTCTCTCTCGCTCTCTCTCCCTCCGTCTCTCTCTCTCTCTCTCTCTCTCCCTCCCAGTCTCTCTCTCTCTCTCTCTCTCCCAGTCTCTCTCTCTCTCTCTCTCTCTCTCTCTCTCACACACACACACACCAACTCACACGTGCCTGATTGACTGAGTCTATTAGCCGAACAATGTTCTTGTCATGGTTAGTGTGTTTTCCTCCGTAGCATCTTATCTCTGATAAGCTTCCCAGGCACAGGGCTGAAAATAGCCCATATGAATGTAGCCTTCAGATAACGTTCACATATTGGCCATCTCTGAGACTCACTTAGATAATAAAGCATTAGCTATACAAGGATATAACATCTACAGAAGAGACAGGAATGACTATGGGAGGTGCTGCTGCATGTGTTCCTGTCTTAGAGAGGATCTCATGTCGAACGCTGTTGAAGTGTTTTGGTAGCAGGTTCACCTGCCTCGTCAACAGCCTTGTTCAGGGGCAGAACGACAGATTTTTACCTTGTCAGATCGGGGATTCAATCCAGCAACATTTCGGTTACTGGCCCAACGGTTGGTTGGAGTTGATGTCTCATTTCAATGAGTCACTGATGTACAGTACGTGTCGAGGAAAGAATCTGTCAGGGTCAGTGGTTGGTCAGTGTTTATGACGGGGTCTCAGGGGGTCTTTCTTCCACTGTAGTCGATGGCTATCTCTGTGGTTTTTGAATCGTTGAGCTTGAAGTCCTTACAAGACGTCACTGCCCAAGACACTTCATGGCGATACTGTGTTTCATTATGGTCTGTGATGAGGCTGGTGAGGTCAGCATATTTAAAGGCCTTAACTGAGGTGTCCTGATGTGTAAACTGGTTTGTGAAGAGGGAGAAGAGCAGGAGTACCCAGCCCTGTGGTGCACCAGTACCGAGGGTCAGAGGGTGAGATTATAGATGATTTCCCTTGAACGTCTCGTTCTGCTCCTCAGAAGGTCCAGTACTGAGGGTCAGAGGGTGAAATGGCAGATTGTTTATCTTGAAAGTCCCGTTCTGCTCCTCAGAAGGTCCAGTACTGAGGTAGTAGTCAATAGTTTGTGGGAATTGAAGACTGAGCTAAAGTCTATGAACAAGATGTCTAGGTGTCTAGGTGTTAGGTGTCTAGGTGTTAGGTGTCTAGGTGTTAGGTGTTTAGGTGTTAGGTGTCTAGGTGTCTAGGTGTCTAGGTGTTAGGTGTCTAGGTGTTAGGTGTCTAGGTGTTAGGTGTCTAGGTGTTAGGTGTCTAGGTGTTTGGTGTCTAGGTGTTAGGTGTCAAGGTGTTAGGTGTCTAGGTGTTAGGTGTCTAGGTGTTAGGTGCCTAGGTGTCAATGTGTTAGGTGCCTAGGTGTTAGGTGCCTAGGTGTTAGGTGTCTAGGTGTTAGGTGCCTGGGTGTTAGGTGTCTAGGTGCATGGGTGTTAGGTATCTAGGTGTTTGGTGCCTAGGTGTTAGGTGCATGGGTGTTAGGTATCTAGGTGTTTGGTGTCTAGATGTTAGGTGTCTAGGTGTTAGGTGCCTAGGTGTTAGGTGTTGGCTGTTTAGGTGTTAGGTGTCTAGGTGTTAGGTACCTAGGTGTTAGGTGCATGGGTGTTAGGTATCTAGGTGTTTGGTGCCTAGGTGTTAGGTGCATGGGTGTTAGGTATCTAGGTGTTTGGTGTCTAGATGTTAGGTGTCTAGGTGTTAGGTGCCTAGGTGTTAGGTGTTGGCTGTTTAGGTGTTAGGTGTCTAGGTGTTAGGTACCTAGGTGTTAGGTGCATGGGTGTTAGGTATCTAGGTGTTAGGTACCTAAGTGTTAGGTGCATGGGTGTTAGGTATCTAGGTGTTTGGTACCTAAGTGTTAGGTGCATGGGTGTTAGGTATCTAGGTGTTTGGTGCCTAGGTGTTAGGTGCATGGGTGTTAGGTATCTAGGTGTTTGGTGCCTAGGTTTTTGGTGCCTAGGTGTTAGGTGTCTAGGTGTTTGGTGCCTAGGTGTTTGGTGCCAAGGTGTTAGGTATCTAGGTGTTTGGTGCCTAGGTTTTAGGTGCCTAGGTGTTTGGTGCCTAGGTGTTTGGTGCCTAGGTGTTAGGTGTCTAGGTGTTAGGTATTTAGGTGTTAGGTGCCTAGGTGTTAGGTGTCTAGGTGTTAGGTGTCTAGGTGTTAGGTGCCTAGGTGTTAGGTGTCTAGGTGTTAGGTTTCTAGGTGTTAGGTGCCTAGGTATTAGGTGCCTAGGTGTCTAGGTGTTAGGTGCCTAGGTGTTAGGTGTCTAGGTGTCTAGGTGTTAGGTGCCTAGGTGTTAGGTGCCTAGGTGTTAGGTGCCTAGGTGTTAGGTTTCTAGGTGTTAGGTGTCTAGGTGTTAGGTATTTAGGCATAAGGTGGCTAGGTGTTAGGTGCCTAGGTGTTAGGTGTCTAGGTGTTAGGTGTTAGGTGTCTAGGTGTTTGGTGCCTAGGTGTTAGGTGCCTAGGTGTTAGGTGCCTAGGTGTTAGGTTTCTAGGTGTTAGGTGTCTAGGTGTTAGGTGCATAGGTGTCTAGGTGTTAGGTGCCTAGGTGTTAGGTGTCTATGTGTTAGCTGTCTAGGTGTTAGGTGTCTAGGTGTTAGGTGCCTAGGTGTTAGGTGCCTAGGTGTTAGGTGTCTAGATGTTAGGTGTCTAGGTGTTAGGTGCCTAGGTGTTAGATGTTGGCTGTTTAGGTGTTAGGTGTCTAGGTGTTAGGTACCTAGGTGTTAGGTGCCTAGGTGCTTAGGTGCCTAGGTGCCTAGGTGTCTAGGTGTTAGGTGCCTAGGTGTTAGGTTTCTAGGTGTTAGGTGTCTAGGTGTTAGGTATTTAGGTGTTAGGTGCCTAGGTTTTAGCTGTCTAGGTGTTAGGTGTCTAGGTGTTAGGTGCCTAGGTGTTAGGTTTCTAGGTGTTAGGTATTTAGGCGTTAGGTGCCTAGGTGTTAGGTGTCTAGGTGTTAGGTGCCTACGTGTTAGGTGTCTAGGTGTTAGGTGTCTAGGTGTTAGGTTTCTAGGTGTTAGGTGTCTAGGTGTTAGGTGTCTAGGTGTTAGGTATCTTGGTGTTAGGTGCCTAGGTGTTAGGTGTCTAGGTGTTAGGTGCCTAGGTGTTAGGTGCCTAGGTGTTCGGTGCCTAGGTGTTAGGAGTCTAGGTGTTAGGTGCCTAGGTGTTAGGTGCCTAGGTGTTAAGTGTCTCCAGGTGATGCAGTATGTGGTGACGTCCCAGGATGACAGCATCTACAACAGACCAGCTCTGTAGGAAGACTGTGGGTCGATCAATGGGGATGTGCATGATTTAAGAAGGCAGGATTAGGCGTTCAGCACGGTGATGCTGTACAGCTGGGGCAGGATGGAGTACAGCTGGGGCAGGATGGAGTACAGCTGGGGCAGGATGGAGTACAGCTGGGGCAGGATGGAGTACAGCTGGGGCAGGATGGAGTACAGCTGGGGCAGGTTGGAGTACAGCTGGGGCAGGATGGAGTACAGCTGGGGCAGGATGGAGTACAGCTGGGGCAGGTTGGAGTACAGCTGGGGCAGGTTGGAGTACAGCTGGGGCAGGATGGAGTACAGCTGGGGAAGGATTGAGTACAGCTGGGGCAGGATGGAGTACAGCTGGGGAAGGATTGAGTACAGCTGGGGCAGGATGGAGTACAGCTGGGGCAGGATGGAGTACAGCTGGGGCAGGATGGAGTACAGCTGGGGAAGGATGGAGTACAGCTGGGGCAGGATGGAGTACAGCTGGGGCAGGTTGGAGTACAGCTGGGGCAGGATGGAGTACAGCTGGGGCAGGTTGGAGTACAGCTGGGGCAGGCTGGAGTACAGCTGGGGCAGGTTGGAGTACAGCTGGGGCAGGATGGAGTACAGCTGGGGCAGGATGGAGTACAGCTGGGGCAGGTTGGAGTACAGCTGGGGCAGGTTGGAGTACAGCTGGGGGGTACTCTCATCTCATCCTCCTGTATGGTGGTGGGAGGGGGGTACTCTCACCTCATCCTCCTGTATGGTGGTGGGAGGGGGTACTCTCACCTCATCCTCCTGTATGGTGGTGGGAGGGGTGTACTCTCACCCTATCCTCCTGTATGGTGGTGGGAGGGGGTACTCTCATCTCATCCTCCTGTATGGTGGTGGGAGGGGGCTACTCTCACCCTATCCTCCTGTATGGTGGTGGGAGGGGGTACTCTCATCTCATCCTCCTGTATGGTGGTGGGAGGGGGTACTCTCACCCCATCCTCCTGTATGGTGGTGGGAGGGGGGGTACTCTCACCCCATCCTCCTGTATGGTGGTGGGAGGGGGGGTACTCTCACCCCATCCTCCTGTATGGTGGTGATGATGATGATGATGATAGATGGTGATGATGATGATGATGATTATGATAGATGTTGATGATGATGATGCTGAAGATAGATGGTGATGATGATAGGTGCTGATGATGATTGGTGATGATAGATGATGATGATGATAGGCGATGATGATGATGTGATGTTAATGATAGGTGATGATGATGATGATAATGATAGGCGATGATGGTGATGATGATGATAGGTGATGATTATGGGTGATGATGATGATGGGTGATGATGATAGGTGATGATTATGGGTGATGATGATGATAGGTGATGATAGATGATGATGATGGATGATGATGATGATGATGATGATGATGATGATGATGATGATGATGATGATGATGATGATGATAGATGTTGATGATAGATGTTGATGATGATTATGGGTGATGATTTTATGTTATTTTTTAATTTTTTAATTTCACCTTTATTTAACCAGGTAGGCAAGTTGAGAACAAGTTCTCATTTACAATTGCGACCTGGCCAAGATAAAGCAAAGCAGTTCGACACATACAACCACACAGAGTTACACATGGAGTAAAACAAACATACAGTCAATAATACAGTAGAAAAATAAGTCTATATACGATGTGAGCAAATGAGGTGAGAAGGGAGGTAAAGGCAAAAAAAGTCCATGGTGGCGAAGTAAATACAATATAGCAAGTAAAACACTGGAATGGTAGATTTGCAGTGGAAGAATGTGCAAGGTAGAGAGAGAAATAATGGGGTGCAAAGGAGCAAAATAAATAAATAAATACAGTAGGGAAAGAGGTAGTTGTTTGGGCTAAATTGTATATGGGCTACGTACAGGTGCAGTAATCTGTGAGCTGCTCTGACAGCTGGTGCTTAAAGTTAGTGAGGGAGATAAGTGTTTCCAGTTTTAGAGATTTTTGTAGTTCGTTCCAGTCATTGGCAGCAGAGAACTGGAAGGAGAGGCAGCCAAAGGAACAATTGGTTTTGGGGGTGACCAGAGAGATATACCTGCTGGAGCGCGTGCTACAGGTGGGTGCTGCTATGGTGACCAGCGAGCTGAGATAAGGGGGGACTTTACCTAGCAGGGTCTTGTAGATGACCTGGAGCCAGTGGGTTTGGCGACGAGTATGAAGCGAGGGTCAGTTTTACAAGGGTATGTTTGGAAGCATGAGTGAAGGATGCTTTGTTGCGAAATAGGAAGCCAATTCTAGATTTAACTTTGGATTGGAGATGTTTGATGTGAGTCTGGAAGGAGAGTTTACAGTCTAAACAGTCAGAAACGTCCAGAGTAGTGATGTTGGACAGGCGGGCAGGTGCAGGCAGCGATCGGTTGAAGAGCATGCATTTAGTTTTACTTGTATTCAAGAGCAATTGGAGGCCACGGAAGGAGAGTTGTATGGCATTGAAGTTCGCCTGGAGGGTTGTTAACACAGTGTCCAAAGAAGGGCCAGAAGTATACAGAATGGTGTCGTCTGCGTAGAGGTGGATCAGAGACTCACCAGCAGCAAGAGCGACCTCATTGATGTATACAGAGAAGAGAGTTGGTCCAAGAATTGAACCCTGTGGCACCCCCATAGAGACTGTCAGAGGCCCGGACAACAGACCCTCCGATTTAACACACTGAACTCTATCAGTTTGACCGCTGACCCATTACGGATGCAGGCAATGAGGCAGTGATCACTGAGATCTTGGTTGAAGACAGCAGAGGTGTATTTGGAGGGCGAGTTAGTTAGGATGATATCTATGAGGGTGCCCGTGTTTACGACTTTGGGGTGGTACCTGGTAGGTTCATTGATCATTTGTGTGAGATTGAGGGCATCAAGCTTAGATTGTAGGATGGCCGGGTTGTTAAGCATGTTCCAGTTTAGGTCGCCTAGCAGCACAAGCTCTGAAGATAGATAGGGGGCAATCAGTTCACATATGGTGTCCAGAGCACAGCTGGGGGCTGAAGGTGGTCTATAGCAGGCAGCAAATCAAATCAAATCAAATCAAATTTATTTATATAGCCCTTCGTACATCAGCTGATATCTCAAAGTGCTGTACAGAAACCCAGCCTAAAACCCCAAACAGCAAGCAATGCAGGTGTAGAAGCACGGTGGCTAGGAAAAACTCCCTAGAAAGGCCAAAACCTAGGAAGAAACCTAGAGAGGAACCAGGCTATGTGGGGTGGCCAGTCCTCTTCTGGCTGTGCCGGGTGGAGATTATAACAGAACATGGCCAAGATGTTCAAATGTTCATAAATGACCAGCATAGTCGAATAATAATAAGGCAGAACAGTTGAAACTGGAGCAGCAGCACAGTCAGGTGGAAGTTGAAACGAGAGCAGCAGCATGGCCAGGTGGACTGGGGACAGCAAGGAGTCATCATGTCAGGTAGTCCTGGGGCATGGTCCTAGGGCTCAGGTCAGTTGAAACTGGAACAGCAGCATGGCCAGGTGGACTGGGGACAGCAAGGAGTCATCATGTCAGGTAGTCCTGGAGCTCAGGTCCTAGGGCTCAGGTCCTCCGAGAGAGAGAAAGAAAGAGAGAAGGAGAGAATTAGAGAACGCACACTTAGATTCACACAGGACACCGAATAGGACAGGAGAAGTACTCCAGATATAACAAACTGACCCCAGCCCCCGACACATAAACTACTGCAGCATAAATACTGGAGGCTGAGAAAGGAGGGGTCAGGAGACACTGTGGCCCCATCCGAGGTCACCCCGGACAGGGCCAAACAGGAAGGATATAACCCCACCCACTTTGCCAAAGCACAGCCCCCACACCACTAGAGGGATATCTTCAACCACCAACTTACCATCCTGAGACAAGGCTGAGTATAGCCCACAAAGATCTCCGCCACGGCACAACCCAAGGGGGGCGCCAACCCAGACAGGATGACCACAACAGTGAATCAACCCACTCAGGTGACGCACCCCCTCCAGGGACGGCATGAGAGAGCCCCAGTAAGCCAGTGACCCAGCCCCTGTAATAGGGTTAGAGGCAGAGAATCCCAGTGGAAAGAGGGGAACCGGCCAGGCAGAGACAGCAAGGGCGGTTCGTTGCTCCAGAGCCTTTCCGTTCACCTTCCCACTCCTGGGCCAGACTACACTCAATCATATGACCCACTGAAGAGATGAGTCTTCAGTAAAGACTTAAAGGTTGAGACCGAGTTTGCGTCTCTGACATGGGTAGGCAGACCGTTCCATAAAAATGGAGCTCTATAGGAGAAAGCCCTGCCTCCAGCTGTTTGCTTAGAAATTCTAGGGACAATTAGGAGGCCTGCGTCTTGTGACCGTAGCGTACGTGTAGGTATGTACGGCAGGACCAAATCAGAGAGATAGGTAGGAGCAAGCCCATGTAATGCTTTGTAGGTTAGCAGTAAAACCTTGAAATCAGCCCTTGCTTTGACAGGAAGCCAGTGTAGAGAGGCTAGCACTGGAGTAATATGATCAAATTTTTTGGTTCTAGTCAGGATTCTAGCAGCCGTATTTAGCACTAACTGAAGTTTATTTAGTGCTTTATCCGGGTAGCCGGAAAATAGAGCATTGCAGTAGTCTAACCTAGAAGTGACAAAAGCATGGATTAATTTTTCTGCATCATTTTTGGACAGAAAGTTTCTGATTTTTGCAATGTTACGTAGATGGAAAAAAGATGTCCTTGAAATGGTCTTGATATGTTCTTCAAAAGAGAGATCAGGGTCCAGAGTAACGCCGAGGTCCTTCACAGTTTTATTTGAGACGACTGTACAACCATTAAGATTAATTGTCAGATTCAACAGAAGATCTCTTTGTTTCTTGGGACCTAGAACAAGCATCTCTGTTTTGTCCGAGTTTAATAGTAGAAAGTTTGCAGCCATCCACTTCCTTATGTCTGAAACACATGCTTCTAGCGAGGGCAATGGTGAGAGACTTGTTTTTAGAGAGGTGGATTTTTAAAAGTAGACGTTCAAATTGTTTGGGTACAGACCTGGATAGTAGGACAGAACTCTGCAGGCTATCTTTACAGTAGATTGCAACACCGCCCCCTTTGGCCGTTCTATCTTGTCTGAAAATGTTGTAGTTAGGGATGAACATTTTAGAATTTTTGGTGGTCTTCCTAAGCCAGGATTCAGACACGGCTAGAACATCCGGGTTGGCAGAGTGTGCTAAAGCAGTGAATAAAACAAACTTAGGGAGGAGGCTTCTAATGTTAACATGCATGAAACCAAGGCTAATACGGTTAAAGAAGTCATCAAAAGAGATTGCCTGGGGAATAGAAGTGGAGCTAGTTACTGCAGGGCCTGGATTCACCTCTACATCACCAGAGGAAAAGAGGATGAGTAGGATAAGGGTACGGGTGATGATGATGATAGGTGATGATAGATGATGATGGCGATGATGATGATGATGATGATGATGATGATGATGGGTGATGATAGATGTTGATGATAGATGTTGATGATGATTATGGGTGATGATTTTATGTTATTTTTTAATTTTTTAATTTCACCTTTATTTAACCAGGTAACCAGGGTACGGCTAAAAGCTATGAGAATTGGTCGTCTAGAACGTCTGGAACAGAGAGTAAAAGGAGGTTTCTGGGGGCGATAAAATAGCTTCAAGGTATAATGTCAAGGTATGGTAGGATGTGAATACAATGGAGGTAAACCTAGGTATTGAGTGATGATGAGAGAGATATAGTCTCTAGAAACATCATTGAAACCAGGTGATGTCATCGCATGTGTGGGTGGTGGAACTGAAAGGTTGGATAAGGTATAGTGAGCAGGGCTAGAGGCTCTACAGTGAAATAAGCCAATAAACACTAACCAGAACAGCAATGGACATGGCATATTGACATTAAGGAGAGGCATGCTTCGTTGAGTGATCATAAGGGTCCAGTGAGTAGTGAGGTTGGTTGGGGTCACGGCGATTGAGACAGCTAGCCGGGCCATCGGTAGCAAGCTAGCGTAGGATGGAGGTCTGTTTTTAGCCACCTCGTGCATTTCCGTTGGTGAATTAGTGGAGTTCTGTGTGGTAGAGGGGATCAATCCAATTGGCAAAATAGATATAGTTATTGTGACCCAAGAAAAATGGTCCGATAGACCTATTCAGATAGCAGCCGATAAGACAGCTAACGATTAGCGTGCCGCAGATGGGCGTTCAGGTAACGTCGTGACGTAGGGGCCAGTTGGATAACTCCCTCGGGCAGATAACGTCGGTAGTCCAGTCATGAAGGCCCGGTGGGGCAGTAAAATGATGATGATGATGATGATGGTGATGATGTGATGATGATGATAGGTGATGATGATGATAGATGATGATGATGATAGGTGATGATGATGATAGGTGATAATGATGATGATAGATGAGGATGATAGGTGATGATGATGATGATGGTGATTATAGGATATGATAGGTGATGACAGGTGATGATGATGGTGGTGGTGATGATGATAGGTGATGATGGTTGATGGTGATGATGATAGGTGATGATATGTGATGATAGGTGATGATGATAGGTAACGATAGGTGATGATGATAGGTGATGATGATGATAGATAGATAATAGATGATGATGATACATGATGATAGGTGATGATGATACATGATGATAGGTGATGATAGATGATGATGATAGGTGATGATAGATGATGATAGGTGATGATGACAGGGGATGATAGGTGATGATGATGATACATGATGATAGATGATGATAGGTGATGATGATATATGATGGTAGGTGATGATGATACATGATGGTAGGTGATGATAGATGATGATGATAGGTGATGATGATAGGTGATGATAGGTGATGATAGATGATGATAGGTGATGATAGGTGGTGATGATAGGTGATGATAGATGATGATGATAGGTGATGATGATACATGATGATAGGTGATGATGGGTGATGATATATGATGGTAGGTGATGATGATACATGATGTCAGATGATGATAGGTGATGATATGTGATGATGATAGGTAACGATAGGTGATGATGATAGGTGATGATGATGATAGATAGATAATAGATGATGATGATACATGATGATGATACATGATGATAGGTGATGATAGATGATGATGATAGGTGATGATGATAGATAGATAATAGATGATGATGATACATGATGATAGGTGATGATGATACATGATGATAGGTGATGATAGATGATGATAGGTGATGATAGGTGGTGATGATAGGTGATGATAGATGATGATGATAGGTGGTGATGATAGGTGATGATAGATGATGATGATAGGTGATGATGACAGGGGGTGATAGGTGATGATGATACATGATGATAGGTGATGATATATGATGGTAGGTGATGATGATACATGATGTCAGATGATGATAGGTGATGATATGTGATGATGATAGGTAACGATAGGTGATGATGATAGGTGATGATGATGATAGATAGATAATAGATGATGATGATACATGATGATAGGTGATGATGATACATGATGATAGGTGATGATAGGTGATGATGATAGGTGATGATAGATGATGATAGGTGATGATGACATGGGGATGATAGGTGATGATGATACATGATGATAGGTGATGATAGGTGATGATGATATATGATGGTAGGTGATGATGATACATGATGGTAGGTGATGATAGATGATGATAGATGATGATGATAGGTGATGATAGGTGATGATAGATGATGATGATAGGTGATGATAGGTGGTGATGATAGGTGATGATAGATGATGATGATAGGTGATGATGACAGGGGGTGATAGGTGATGATGATACATGATGATAGGTGATGATATATGTATATGATGGTAGGTGGTGATGATACATGATGTCAGATGATGATAGGTGATGATAGGTGGTGATGATAGGTGATGATAGACGATGATGATAGGTGATGATGATAGGTGATGATTGATGATGATAGGTGGTGATGATAGGTGGTGATGATAGGTGATGATAGCTTCATGCAATACCTTATTGAAGTTGCATTTTTAAGTAGGAAAAAAATGGCTTCCCCAAAATGTGAAACTGACGAAGCGCTTATGAGAGACTCATGCTATGTAGACTACAACTATCTAGCTAATGTTGGCTTCTTAGTCTTGTTGTAAACACCTGGTTAGCATAACAGCTAATCTAAACTCGAAATCAGACCAGTGATCATATGATCAGAGCAGACCGTGTACTGACAGCTGTCTGGTTTCAGGTCTTCCTGGGAAAAAAGGTTTATTTGCTTTTCTGACCGTTCTTGAGTCTTATCTCCTTGGTGTTGCATTATTGCCAGTAATCTATAAAAAAATATATATATATAAATATATATATATATTCAACGTTCTTTCCTGTCTTGTTAGAGCAGCCAAATACGGCACAGCAATTGACCATGAATGAAGTAGTTTCAGGTAGTGTTATGTGCAGCTTTGGGGATAGCCACTCAGCTGTTGTTGTCGGAAGAATTGATGCTGTGGCCTTCCAACATGGCTGCCAGGAGGCGTTGTACGTCACCTGGCAACCCTCTATAGCAGAGTGGTATTGAATCTTTTTCAGCTATACATTTATATTTGAACTACTGCATCTTTCTATGGCACAAAGAGGACCCATTCAGAGACAGCCTAATTCAATGACGAACCCAGGGTAAGATCCTGTTAAGAAAGATCCTTCTTGGAAAGAAAATCCCTCCTTCCCAAAACCATGTAAGTGTTTATTATTTATGTGTGGGTGTGTATATGTGTGTGTACTTGTCTGTAATGTGTGTGTCTCATCATTATATAGCTAGAGGACTCCTGTTATCTCCAGGACTGAGAAGTATCAACTTTGTCTTATCTGTTGTGGTCTAGCACTGTATTTTTGCAAGCTAGGGCCATCTACTTTAAGTGCTGCCTGTATTCCCAGTAGCCTACTGTATTTGGTGTGTGAACTGCTGACTCTCTTCCCAGTAGCCTACTGTATTTGGTGTGTGAACTGCTGACTCTCTTCCCAGTAGCTTACTGTATTTGGTGTGTGAACTGATGACTGCTCATAACTTGCAGATAGTTGTTGACACATCAACCAGGATTAAGGGGCAATTTGTGACTTGTGTTAAGTCATCAGTGGCTGCATTGGAGGGGGAGTGGTTTCTCCTCTCCTAGACAATCAGCAATTAGTACCGGGAGGTGTGCTCCTCACATTCGAAAGACAAATATGCAATTAGTATTAGTACTTCAGTCTCCCTCGTTTTCTCAGAGGCAGCTGTAAGCGGTGGTCTTGTCACAAAACGAAGACCATCGCCAGAAACAAAGATGGTTCTCCCCAGTTTTTCTGCCGAGTTGTTTGAGGACGGAAAGAGAAGAAGTCTCCACTCTCACTTCAGTATCTTACCCAGTTATTTTCTGATGATCTCATTTGTACTCTTTTGTAGCTTTGGCAACTATGTTTGTGTTTTCTATACCTGTTCGCTCCTCTCCCTGTAGGCTTTACAGATGCTGCAACTCTTCTAATTGAGTGTACCCTGCGCACACAACCCATGTAGAGTTCCGGGTCTCTGGTAGCGTTTGGAACTGTCTCTCTGTGGTCAAGAATGCCGAGATCATCTCAGCCTATGCTGCCCTTCAGTCCCTTCTTTTTGGCCCTGACGGAGAAATGGATCACCCCAGAGAACACTGCTACTCCAGCTGCTCTTTCTTCATCTCACTATGTTTTCTCTTATAGTCAGAGTACATATGGTCGTCATGGTGATGACACAGGGCAACTCATTTCTCCTAACTGGAGATTTTCTCTTTTCTCCCTCTCTCATCTGTCCATCTCCTCATTTGAATTCCATGCTGTCACTGTCACTTGTCCAATGAAACTTAACATTATTGTCATCTATCGCACACCAGGTGTGGAGTTCCTCAATAAACTTGACATCTTGATCATTTCATTTCCTGAAGATGGCTCACCACTTTTCAGACTTGGTGACATCAACCTCCCATTGTCCCCTTTTCTCCTGGCCGGCTCAGCTCCTCCCTTCGTGCTCCGTGATTGAGTGACTCATTGCGAGCTTACAGGACAGGGCCGTGGGCATCTTAGCAAAAATGGAGGAAAACTAAACTTCTGGAGGACCTATCATCCTTTCACTCCCTCCTCTCTACCATCTCTTCCTCTGTATCCACTTCTAAAGCCACTTTCTATCACTAAGCTTCTGCCTCTAACCCTAGGAAACTCATCTCCTCCCTCCTTAATACTCCACCCCTCTCTCCTTCCTCGCCGTGGACAACTTTGTCAAACTTCGAAAAGAAAGTTGATGACATCCGCTCCTCATTCACTCAGCCTATTGAGTCCACACAACAACCCCACGCCTTGAACTCCTTCCTCCCTCTCTCTCCAGATGAAATCCTGTGACTAGTGAGGTCTGGCTGCCTGACAACCTGCTAACTCAACTCCATCCCCTCCTCCCTTCTCCAGACCATCTCTGAAGACCTTGTCACTTCCCTCATCAACTAATCAAAGACCACTGGCTGTGTCTCTGATTTCAAAATGGCCCGAGTTGCTCCCCTCCTCAAGAAACCAACACTTGACTCCTCTGACGTTAAAAACTACAGACCGGTTTCCTTTCTTTCTTTTCTTTCCTAAACACTTGAGCATGCTCTCTCGCAGAACAATCTTCTTGACACTAACCAGTCAGGATTCAAGACGGGTACTCAACCGAGACTGCTCTTCTCTGTGTCACAAAGGCTCTTCACGCTGCCAAATCGGACTTTCTCTCCTCTGTTCTCATCCTCCTAGATCTATCCATTGCCTTCAACACTATGAACCATCAGATCCTCCTCTCCACCCTCTCAGGGCTGGGCGTCTCAGTCTCTTTCAGATCCTCCTCTCCACCCTCTCAGGGCTGGGCGTCTCAGGCTCTTTCAGATCCTCCTCTCCACCCTCTCAGGGCTGGGCGTCTCAGGCTCTATCAGATCCTCCTCTCCACCCTCTCAGGGCTGGGCGTCTTAGGCTCTATCAGATCCTCCTCTCCACCCTCTCAGGGCTGGGTGTCTCAGGCTCTATCAGATCCTCCTCTCCACCCTCTCAGGGCTGGGCGTCTCAGGCTCTATCAGATCCTCCTCTCCACCCTCTCAGGGCTGGGCGTCTCAGGCTCTATCAGATCCTCCTCTCCACCCTCTCAGGGCTGGGCGTCTCAGGCTCTATCAGATCCTCCTCTCCACCCTCTCAGGGCTGGGTGTCTCAGGCTCTATCAGATCCTCCTCTCCACCCTCTCAGGGCTGGGCGTCTCAGGCTCTATCAGATCCTCCTCTCCACCCTCTCAGGGCTGGGTGTCTCAGGCTCTATCAGATCCTCCTCTCCACCCTCTCAGGGCTGGGCGTCTCAGGCTCTATGAGATCCTCCTCTCCACCCTCTCAGGGCTGGGCGTCTCAGAATCTATCAGATCCTCCTCTCCACCCTCTCAGGATCGGGCGTCTCAGGCTCCGCACTCTCTTGGACTGCATCCTAGTTGGCAGGTCGCTCCTACCAGGTGACGTGGAGAGGATCTGTCTGCACCATGTACTGTCACTACTGGTGTCCCCCAGGGCTCGGTTCTAGGCCCTCTCATCTTCTGTCTATAAACGAAGTCACTCGTCATATCCTCACATGGTCTCTCCTATCATTGCTATGCGGATGACACCCAACTTTTCTTCTCCGTCCCCCCTTCTGACACCCAGGTGGTGACACGCATCTCTGCATGCCTGGCAGGTATCTATAAGCTTGGATGTCAGCCCACCACCTCAAGCTCAACCTCGACAAACACGGAGCTGCTCTTCCTCCTGGGGAAGGCCTGCCCACTCCAAGACAGTTGACAACTCCACAGTGTCCCCCATCCCAGAGTGCAAAGAACCTTGGCGTGACTCTGGACAACACCCTGTCGTTCTCTGCAAACATCAAAGCAGTGACTAGCTCCTGTAGGTTCATGCTCTACAACATCCGTAGAGCACGACCTTCCCTCACACAGGAAGCGGCACAGGTCCTAATCCAGGCGCTTGTCATCTTCCGTCTACTGTAACTTGCTGTTGGCTAGGCTCCCTGCTTGTACCATCAAACCACTGCAACTTATCCAGAACGCTGCAGCCTGCCTGGTGTTAAGCCTTCCCAAGTTCTCCCATGTCACCCTGCTCCTCTGGACACTCCACTGGCTTCCAGTCGAAGCTCGCATCCACTACCAGACCATGGTGCTTACCTACGGAGCAACAAGAGGAACTGCCCCTCCCTACCTTCAGGCTTTGATCAAACCTACACCCCAACCCGAGCACTCCGTTCTGCCACCTCTGGTCTTTTGGTCCTCCCACCCCTATGAAAAGGCAGGTCCAGCTAAGCCCAGTCTAAGCTCTTCTCTGTCCTGGCACCCTAATGGTGAAAGTTAGAACAGCAGAGTCCCTGTCCATCTTCCAAAAACATCTAAAACCCTACATTTTCAAAGAATATCCTTAACTAACCCCAAATGGGCCATGCATTACAGTGTGCGTGTGTTTCTATCTAACCTCTGTTGTGGAAATTCTACACAGGGACACTCAAAGTCAATCTTAAATTAATCATTCTTTGTTATCAGCGTGCTGGAGAGGTTCCAACCAACTCAATGCACCAAGTACACATGTCGATCAGGAGCTCCACCCGGGGAGCTTATTCATCATTCTTAATGAATTAATTATTAACATTTGCCTTATTCATATAACAGACCAAAACTGGTTCATAACATGTAACAGATCTATACCTCACAAGTCTTCTTCTCTCTAAGCTGAGACCTTGAAACTGAGATATCTTTCGTTCTCAAAACAAGGATCTTGGCGTACTGCCAAGTTGCAGATAGATTCTAATAGTGAGGATTCGTTCAGTCAGTCACTTGCATGAACACAGCAATTGGTTCTTAGAAAAGCACAAACATAGAACATAGAAATGAATAGAAAAACACATTTTCTATCACACCTCCTCCCACCTTCATGTTGTCAGCTAGTGATATCCAGACGAGACTGGCAGACTATCCTCTTTCCACCTCTTGGCATGTTTGAGAAAATCCACCACAACATCTTAATCTCTCAACACGTTAATGCCATGGTATTGTTACAGGACAGAGAGATATGGGCTCATCTTGTTCTTGTAAGTTGATTGAATAAACAACTAAAGTTGTCTGTAAAAATATACACGCCTTTATTTTCAACCCCGTCTAACGCAGACAAAGTGGCTATTTCCTTTAACACGTAATGCACGAACAAATCAACAAGCGCCAGCGTTCATGAAAGGACTAACGCCAGAAGCAACATTTAAAATAATGATGGGAGTGTTGAGATGAAGCATTAAAGACGTCATTAAACTCTGAACTGAAGATTTTACAGCTGCTATTCTCAGCAGGTCTTAATAGTGACACAATTACAAAGGTTACCAAAAGGTCAAACCATTACTGTCTCTCTCACTAGTGCATTATCAGTCACTATCACACACACACTCTAGACAACTGACACACACACTAGACAACTGACACACACTCTAGACAACTGACAAACACATTAGACAACTGACAAACACACTAGACAATGGATACACACACTAGACAACTGACACACACACACCCTAGACAACTGACACACACACTAGACAACTGACACACATGCTGGACAACTGACACACACACTAGACAATGGAGACATACACTAGACAACTGACACACACACTAGACAACTTACAGCAAGCAATGCAGGTGTAGAAGCACGGTGGCTAGGAAAAACTCCCTAAAAAGGCCAAAACCTAGGAAGAAACCTAGAGAGGAACCAGGCTATGAGGGGTGGCCAGTCCTCTTCTGGCTGTGCCGGGTGGAGATTATAAACCTAGAGAGGAACCAGGCTATGAGGGGTGGCCAGTCCTCTTCTGGATGTGCCGGGTGGAGATTATAACAGAACACGGTCAAGATGTTCAAACGTTCATAGATGACCAGCAGGGTCAAATAATAATAATCACAGTGGTTGTAGAGGGTGCAACAGGTCAGCGCCTCAGGAGTAAATGTCAGTTGGCTTTTCATTGTAGATCATTCAGTGTTAGAGACAGCATGTGCGGAGGAGAGAGAGTCGAAAACAGCAGGTCCGGAACAAGGTAGCACGTCCAATGAACATGTCAGGGTTCCATAGCCACAGGCAGAACAGTTGAAACTGGAGCAGCAGCATGGCCAGGTGGACTGGGGACAGCAAGGAGTCATCATGCCAGGTAGTCAAGAGGCATGGTCTTAGGGCTCAGGTCCCCTGAGAGAAAGATGCGAAAGAGGGAGAGAGAGAGAAAAAAAGAGGTTAAGAGAAAAAGAGAGAGAGGGAATTAGAGGGAGCATACTATACACAGGACACCGGATAAGACATGAGAAATACTCCAGATATAACAGAATGACCCTAGCCCCCCGAAACAAAAACTAGAGCAGCACAAATACTGGAGGCTGAGACAGGAGGGGTCAGGAGACACTGTGGCCCCGTCCGATGATACCCACGGACAGGGCCAAACAGGCAGAATATAACCCCACCCACTTTGCCAAAGCACAGCCCCCACACCACTAGAGGGATATCTTCAACCACCAACTTACCATCCTCTGAGAAGGCTGAGTATCTGGCGCCAACCCAGACAGGATGACCACATCAGTGAATCAACCCACTCAGGTGACGCACCCCTTCCAGGGACGGCATGAGAGAGCCCCAGTAAGCCAGTGACTCAGCCCCTGTAATAGGGTTAGAGGCAGAGAATCCCAGTGGAAAGAGGGGAACCGGCCAGGCAGAGACAGCAAGGGCGGTTCGTTGCTCCAGAGCCTTTCCGTTCACCTTCCCACTCCTGAGCCAGACTACACTCAATCATATGACCCAGTGAAGAGATGAGTCTTCAGTAAAGACTTAAAGGTTGAGACCGAGTCTGCGTCTCTGACATGGGTAGGCAGACCGTTCCATAAAAATGGAGCTCTATAGGAGAAAGCCCTGCCTCCAGCTGTTTGCTTAGAAATTCTAGGGACAATTAGGAGGCCTGCGTCTTGTGACCGTAGCGTACGTGTAGGTATGTACGGCAGGACCAAATCAGAGAGATAGGTAGGAGCAAGCCCATGTAATGCTTTGTAGGTTAGCAGTAAAACCTTGAAATCAGCCCTTGCTTTGACAGGAAGCCAGTGTAGAGAGGCAGGATTCTAGCAGCCGTATTTACCACCAACTGAAGTTTATTTAGTGCTTTATCCGGGTAGCCGGAAAGTAGAGCATTGCAGTAGTCTAACCTAGAAGTGACAAAAGCATGGATTAAAAAAAAAAGCATGGATTAATTTCTCTGCATCATTTTTGGACAGAAAGTTTTTGATTTAAGTCTAATACTGCGGGTAATGGAGTCGCCAATGACTAGGGTGTTCAATTTGTCAGAGCTAATGGTGGGAGGCTTTGGCGTCTCAGACCCCGTAACGGGTGGCTTAGCTTCGGCTGGTGGAGGTCCTGACGAACCACGTCCAGATAAAGCGTCCGAGGTGAATGAAAAAAGCGAGGGGAAAATAAAAAATATAAAACGATAATTAAAAAGTAAAAACCGTAAAGTTGGCAGGTAGCAAAGAAAGTTAGCAACAAATCAGCAAACAAGTGACTGGAAAGACAACTTCTGTTTGTGTGTGTGTGTGTGTGTGTGTGCATTGTGTTAAGGCCATCATCATACTATCCAGTTGAAACCGTGGTGAGCCGTTGTGATATTATGACCACATTTTGTGAAATGTTTGTCGTTGTGGTGATCTTTTTTTCAGGCTGTTCGCACACACAAACATTTTTCTTGAAGAAAGTCGAAGTTCGGTCTACTATCCTGACAACTTAAACTAAATTTGACTGCCATCATTGAAAGCGTTTGTGGTGACGAGGGGCACGAGGGGTGCTGTACAAAACATAGTCATCAGTGATTGGTTCGTCTCTAAACAATCAGAGTATCAAAGCCAATGACACATTTTCAAACGAGAAAATGAGGGTAGTGGATATGACTCCTAGTTGGGACTGGCTGTGGCTGACGGTAGTGGATATGACTCCTAGCTGGGACTGGCTGTGGCTGAGGGTAGTGGATATGACTCCTAGCTGGGACTGGCTGATGGTAGTGGATATGACTCCTAGCTGGGACTGCTGTGGCTGACGGTAGTGGATATGACTCCTAGCTGGGACTGGCTGTGACTGACGGTAGTGGATATGACTCCTAGCTGGGACTGGCTGTGGCTGACGGTAGTGGATATGACTCCTAGCTGGGACTGGCTGTGGCTGACAGTAGTGGATATGACTCCTAGCTGGGACTGGCTGTGGCTGACGGTAGTGGATATGACTCCTAGCTGGGACTGGCTGTGGCTGATGGTAGTGGATATGACTCCTAGCTGGGACTGGCTGTGGCTGCTGGACTGGCTATGACTCCTAGCTGGGACTGGCTGTGGCTGATGGTAGTGGATATGACTCCTAGCTGGGACTGGCTGTGGCTGACGGTAGTGGATATGACTCCTAGCTGGGACTGGCTGTGGCTGACGGTAGTGGATATGACTCCTAGCTGGGAAAGGCTGTGGCTGACGGTAGTGGATATGACTCCTAGCTGGGACTGGCTGTGACTGACGGTAGTGGATATGACTCCTAGCTGGGACTTGCTGTGGCTGACGGTAGTGGATATGACTCCTAGATGGGACTGGCTGTGGCTGATGGTAGTGGATATGACTCCTAGCTGGGACTGGCTGACGGTAGTGGATATGACTCCTAGCTGGGACTGGCTGTGGCTGATGGTAGTGGATATGACTCCTAGCTGGGACTGGCTGTGGCTGATGGTAGTGGATATGACTCCTAGCTGGGACTGGCTGTGGCTGACGGTAGTGGATATGACTCCTAGCTGGGACTGGCTGTGGCTGATGGTAGTGGATATGACTCCTAGCTGGGACTGGCTGTGGCTGATGGTAGTGGATATGACTCCTAGCTGGGACTGGCTGTGGCTGACGGTAGTGGATATGACTCCTAGCTGGGACTGGCTGTGGCTGATGGTAGTGGATATGACTCCTAGATGGGACTGGCTGTGGCTGATGGTAGTGGATATGACTCCTAGCTGGGACTGGCTGACGGTAGTGGATATGACTCCTAGCTGGGACTGGCTGTGGCTGATGGTAGTGGATATGACTCCTAGCTGGGACTGGCTGTGGCTGAGGGTAGTGGATATGACTCGTAGCTGGGACTGCTGTGGCTGATGGTAGTGGATATGACTCCTAGATGGGACTGGCTGTGGCTGATGGTAGTGGATATGACTCCTAGCTGGGACTGGCTGACGGTAGTGGATATGACTCCTAGCTGGGACTGGCTGTGGCTGATGGTAGTGGATATGACTCCTAGCTGGGACTGGTTGTGGCTGACAGTAGTGGACATTACTCCTAGCTGGGACTGGCTGTGGCTGATGGTAGTGGATATGACTCACCTCCTTGGACTAGGCCTGATCCTGATCCGCTCTGACAGGAGTCTTCCGTCTCTGCTGCCTTGTTGTTACATTTCCTTGAGTGTCTTTGCATGTTATCCGCAGCATCGCTGCCTTCCTCACAGCCCCGCTATTGTAGGCACACAGACAAACACACACTGCCCATGGACGTATTAAACACTCAAAGCTTACAGCTGGCCTCCAGCACGTCTATCAGGAATCATTTATATTTAAATAATCGGATAACTTCAGGATATGTGTTTATTTTTATCTAAGAGCCAATCATTAATGATTCATTAACTGAGTATGTAGACGTTTAGGGGTTGGGACGACCTTCTCTTCACATAGGGTTTGGGGACAACCCCAGTGGCGTTAAACATATATATATATATATATTACACCTCTGGTATTTGTTGCATTTTGTGTGAATAATTGACAGCTGAACGACCACCTTTAACTGAATGACCACCTTTAACTGAACGACAGCTGAATGACCACCTTTAACTGAATGACCACCTTTAACTGAATGACAGCTGAACGACCACCTTTAACTGAACGACAGCCTGAACGACCACCTTTAACTGAATGACAGCTGAATGACCACCTTTAACTGAACGACCACCTTTAACTGAACGACCACCTTTAACTGAATGACCACCTTTAACTGAATGACCACCTTTAACTGAACAACCACCTTTAACTGAATGACCACCTTTAACTGAATGACCACCTTTAACTGAACGACCACCTTTAACTGAATGACAGCTGAACGACCATCTTTAACTGAATGACCACCTTTAACTGAACGACCACCTTTAACTGAATGACAGCTGAACGACCACCTTTAACTGAACGACCACCTTTAACTGACGACCACCTTTAACTGAATGACCACCTTTAACTGAATGACAGCTGAACGACCACCTTTAACTGAACGACCACCTTTAACTGAACGACCACCTTTAACTGAACGACCACCTTTAACTGAATGACCACCTTTAACTGAATGACAGCTGAACCTTGTTGTTACCTTTAACTGAACGACCACCTTTAACTGAACGACCACCTTTAACTGAACGACCACCTTTAACTGAATGACCACCTTTAACTGAATGACAGCTGAACGACCACCTTTAACTGAATGACAGCTGAACGACCACCTTTAACTGTTTTTACCTTAAATGTATTTTAATCAATGAGCTATTTGAATACACCTAAATCAAGCCCATTGAATACACCTAAATCAAGCCCATTGAATACACCTAAATCAAGCCCATTGAATACACCTAAATCAAGCCCATTGAATACACCTAAATCAAGCCCATTGAATACACCTAAATCAAGCCCATTGAATACACCTAAATCAAGCCCATTGAATACACCTAAATCAAGCCCATTGCATACACCTAAATCAAGCCCATTGAATACACCTAAATCAAGCCCATTGAATACACCTAAATCAAGCCCATTGCATACACCTAAATCAAGCCCATTGCATACACCTAAATCAAGCCCATTGAATACACCTAAATCAAGCCCATTGCATACACCTCAATCAAGCCCATTGCATACACCTAAATCAAGCCCATTGAATACACCTAAATCAAGCCCATTGAATACACTTAAATCAAGCCCATTGCATACACCTAAATCAAGCCCATTGCATACACCTAAATCAAGCCCATTGCATACACCTAAATCAAGCCCATTGCATACACCTAAATCAAGCCCATTGAATACACCTAAATCAAGCCCATTGCATACACCTCAATCAAGCCCATTGAATACACCTAAATCAAGCCCATTGAATACACCTAAATCAAGCCCATTGAATACACCTAAATCAAGCCCATTGAATACACTTAAATCAAGCCCATTGAATACACCTAAATCAAAAGTACAGTAAGGTATTTATCCCTTTATGTCATTGAAGAAGAGGATGTTGAGATACACCGTACTGGAGCTGAGATTCCATAGGGCATAACAAAATAACACGAGGCTAGATGATCAGATGATTCTGTTAGGGCTCTATCTAGTTCTATCTAGCTCTATCCAGCTCTATCCAGCTCTATCTAGCTCTATCTAGCGCTATCTAGTTCTATCTAGCTCTATCTAGTACTATCTATCTCTATCTATGCAACACTGACTCACTGCTTACATCTAGGCCTATCTAGTTCTATCTAGTACTATCTAGTTATATCTAGTACTATCTAGTTATATCTAGTACTATCTACTATCTAGTACTATCTAATTATATCTAGCTCTATCTAGTTATATATTGCTCTACCTAGTTCTATATAGTTATATATTGCTCTATCTAGTTATATATTGCTCTACCTAGTTATATCTAGTTATATATTGCTCTATCTAGTTATATATTGCTCTATCTAGTTATATATTGCTCTACCTAGTTCTATCTAGTTATATATTGCTCTACCTAGTTATATATTGCTCTATCTAGTTATATATTGCTCTACCTAGTTATATCTAGTTATATCTAGCTCTACCTAGTTATATATTGCTCTATCTAGTTATATATTGCTCTACCTAGTTATATCTAGTTATATCTAGCTCTACCTAGTTATATATTGCTCTATCTAGTTATATCTAGCTCTATCTAGTTATATCTAGCTCTATCTAATTATATCTATCTCTACCTAGTTATATATTGCTCTATCTAGTTATATATTGCTCTATCTAGTTATATATTGCTCTATCTAGTTATATATTGCTCTATCTAGTTATATATTGCTCTACCTCGTTATATCTAGTTCTATCTATCTCTATCTAGTTATATATTGCTCTATCTAGTTATATCTAGTTATATATTGCTCTACCTAGTTATATCTAGCTCTATCTATCTCTATCTAGTTATATATTGCTCTATCTAGTTATATATTGCTCTATCTAGTTATATATTGCACTATCTAGTTATATATTGCTCTATCTAGTTATATATTGCTCTATCTAGTTATATATTGCTCTATCTAGTTATATCTAGCTCTATCTAGTTATATCTAGTTATATATGGCTCTATCTAGTTATATATTGCTCTATCTAGTTATATATTGCTCTATCTAGTTATATATTGCTCTATCTACCTATATCTAGCTCTATCTAGTTATATCTAGTTATATATTGCTCTATCTAGTTATATATTGCTCTACCTAGTTCTATCTAGTTATATATTGCTCTACCTAGTTATATCTAGCTCTATCTAGTTATATCTAGCTCTATCTAGTTATATATTGCTCTACCTAGTTATATATTGCTCTACCTAGTTCTATCTAGTTATATCTAGCTCTACCTAGTTATATATTGCTCTATCTAGTTATATCTAGCTCTACCTAGTTATATATTGCTCTATCTAGTTATATCTAGCTCTACCTAGTTATATATTGCTCTATCTAGCTCTATCTAGCTCTATCTAGTTATATATTGCTCTATCTAGTTATATATTGCTCTATCTAGTTATATATTGCTCTACCTCGTTATATCTAGTTCTATCTATCTCTATCTAGTTATATATTGCTCTATCTAGTTATATCTAGTTATATATTGCTCTACCTAGTTATATCTAGCTCTATCTATCTCTATCTAGTTATATATATTGCTCTATCTAGTTATATATTGCTCTATCTAGTTATATATTGCACTATCTAGTTATATATTGCTCTATCTAGTTATATATTGCTCTATCTAGTTATATATTGCTCTATCTAGTTATATCTAGCTCTATCTAGTTATATCTAGTTATATATGGCTCTATCTAGTTATATATTGCTCTATCTAGTTATATATTGCTCTATCTAGTTATATCTAGCTCTATCTAGTTATATCTAGTTATATATTGCTCTATCTAGTTATATATTGCTCTATCTAGTTATATATTGCTCTACCTAGTTCTATCTAGTTATATATTGCTCTACCTAGTTATATCTAGCTCTATCTAGTTATATCTAGCTCTATCTAGTTATATCTAGTTATATATTGCTCTATCTAGTTATATATTGCTCTACCTAGTTCTATCTAGTTATATCTAGCTCTACCTAGTTATATATTGCTCTACCTAGTTATATATTGCTCTACCTAGTTATATATTGCTCTATCTAGCTCTATCTAGCTCTATCTAGTTATATATTGCTCTATCTAGTTATATATTGCTCTACCTAGTTATATATTGCTCTATCTAGTTATATATTGCTCTATCTAGTTATATCTAGCTCTACCTCGTTATATCTAGTTCTATCTATCTCTATCTAGTTATATATTGCTCTATCTAGTTATATCCAGTTATATATTGCTCTACCTAGTTATATCTAGCTCTATCTATCTCTATCTAGTTATATATTGCTCTATCTAGTTATATATTGCTCTATCTAGTTATATATTGCTCTATCTAGTTATATATTGCTCTATCTAGTTATATATTGCTCTATCTAGTTATATATTGCTCTATCTAGTTATATCTAGCTCTACCTAGTTATATCTAGTTATATATTGCTCTATCTAGTTATATATTGCTCTATCTAGTTATATATTGCTCTATCTAGTTATATATTGCTCTATCTAGTTATATATTGCTCTATCTAGTTATATATTGCTCTATCTAGTTATATCTAGCTCTATCTAGTTATATCTAGTTATATATTGCTCTATCTAGTTATATATTGCTCTATCTAGTTATATATTGCTCTATCTAGTTATATATTGCTCTACCTAGTTATATCTAGCTCTATCTATCTCTATCTAGTTATATATTGCTCTATCTAGTTATATATTGCTCTTCCTAGTTATATCTAGTTATATCTAGCTCTATCTAGTTATATATTGCTCTATCTAGTTATATCTAGTTCTATCTAGTTATATCTAGCTCTATCTAATTATATCTATCTCTACCTAGTTATATATTGCTCTATCTAGTTATATATTGCTCTATCTAGTTATATATTGCTCTATCTAGTTATATATTGCTCTATCTAGTTATATATTGCTCTACCTCGTTATATCTAGTTCTATCTATCTCTATCTAGTTATATATTGCTCTATCTAGTTATATCTAGTTATATATTGCTCTACCTAGTTATATCTAGCTCTATCTATCTCTATCTAGTTATATATTGCTCTATCTAGTTATATATTGCTCTATCTAGTTATATATTGCACTATCTAGTTATATATTGCTCTATCTAGTTATATATTGCTCTATCTAGTTATATCTAGCTCTATCTAGTTATATCTAGTTATATATGGCTCTATCTAGTTATATATTGCTCTACCTAGTTCTATATAGTTATATATTGCTCTATCTAGTTATATATTGCTCTACCTAGTTATATCTAGTTATATATTGCTCTATCTAGTTATATATTGCTCTATCTAGTTATATATTGCTCTACCTAGTTCTATCTAGTTATATATTGCTCTACCTAGTTATATCTAGCTCTATCTAGTTATATCTAGCTCTATCTAGTTATATATTGCTCTATCTAGTTATATATTGCTCTACCTAGTTCTATCTAGTTATATCTAGCTCTACCTAGTTATATATTGCTCTATCTAGTTATATCTAGCTCTACCTAGTTATATATTGCTCTATCTAGTTATATCTAGCTCTACCTAGTTATATATTGCTCTATCTAGCTATATATTGCTCTATCTAGTTATATATTGCTCTATCTAGTTATATATTGCTCTATCTAGTTATATATTGCTCTACCTCGTTATATCTAGTTCTATCTATCTCTATCTAGTTATATATTGCTCTATCTAGTTATATCCAGTTATATATTGCTCTACCTAGTTATATCTAGCTCTATCTATCTCTATCTAGTTATATATTGCTCTATCTAGTTATATATTGCTCTATCTAGTTATATATTGCACTATCTAGTTATATATTGCTCTATCTAGTTATATATTGCTCTATCTAGTTATATATTGCTCTATCTAGTTATGTCTAGCTCTATCTAGTTATATCTAGTTATATATGGCTCTATCTAGTTATATATTGCTCTATCTAGTTATATATTGCTCTATCTAGTTATATATTGCTCTATCTAGTTATATATTGCTCTATCTAGTTATATATTGCTCTATCTAGTTATATCTAGCTCTATCTAGTTATATCTAGTTATATATTGCTCTATCTAGTTATATATTGCTCTATCTAGTTATATATTGCTCTATCTAGTTATATATTGCTCTACCTAGTTATATCTAGCTCTATCTATCTCTATCTAGTTATATATTGCTCTATCTAGTTATATATTGCTCTTCCTAGTTATATCTAGTTATATCTAGCTCTATCTAGTTATATATTGCTCTATCTAGTTATATCTAGTTCTATCTAGTTATATCTAGCTCTATCTAATTATATCTATCTCTACCTAGTTATATATTGCTCTATCTAGTTATATATTGCTCTATCTAGTTATATATTGCTCTATCTAGTTATATATTGCTCTATCTAGTTATATATTGCTCTACCTCGTTATATCTAGTTCTATCTATCTCTATCTAGTTATATATTGCTCTATCTAGTTATATCTAGTTATATATTGCTCTACCTAGTTATATCTAGCTCTATCTAGCTCTACCTAGTTATATATTGCTCTATCTAGTTATATATTGCTCTATCTAGTTATATATTGCTCTATCTAGTTATATATTGCTCTATCTAGTTATATATTGCTCTATCTAGTTATATCTAGCTCTACCTAGTTATATATTGCTCTATCTAGTTATATCTAGCTCTATCTAGTTATATATTGCTCTATCTAGTTATATCTAGCTCTACCTAGTTATATCTAGCTCTATCTAGCTCTATCTAGTTATATATTGCTCTATCTAGTTATATCTAGTTCTATCTAGCTCTATCTAATTATATCTATCTCTACCTAGTTATATATTGCTCTATCTAGTTATATATTGCTCTATCTAGTTATATATTGCTCTATCTAGTTATATATTGCTCTATCTAGTTATATATTGCTCTACCTCGTTATATCTAGTTCTATCTATCTCTATCTAGTTATATATTGCTCTATCTAGTTATATATTGCTCTATCTAGTTATATATTGCTCTACCTAGTTCTATCTAGTTCTATATTGCTCTACCTAGTTATATATTGCTCTATCTAGCTCTATCTAGTTATATATTGCTCTATCTAGTTATATATTGCTCTACCTAGTTATATATTGCTCTATCTAGTTATATATTGCTCTATCTAGTTATATATTGCTCTACCTAGTTATATATTGCTCTATCTAGTTATATATTGCTCTATCTAGTTATATCTAGCTCTACCTCGTTATATATTGCTCTATCTAGTTATATCTAGCTCTACCTAGTTATATATTGCTCTATCTAGTTATATCTAGCTCTATCTAGTTATATCTAGTTATATATGGCTCTATCTAGTTATATCTAGTTATATATTGCTCTACCTAGTTATATCTAGCTCTATCTATCTCTATCTAGTTATATATTGCTCTATCTAGTTATATATTGCTCTATCTAGTTATATATTGCTCTATCTAGTTATATATTGCTCTATCTAGTTATATCTAGCTCTATCTAGTTATATCTAGTTATATATTGCTCTATCTAGTTATATATTGCTCTACCTAGTTATATCTAGCTCTATCTAGCTCTATCTAGTTATATATTGCTCTATCTAGTTATATATTGCTCTATCTAGTTATATATTGCTCTATCTAGTTATATCTAGCTCTACCTAGTTATATATTGCTCTATCTAGTTATATCTAGCTCTACCTAGTTATATATTGCTCTATCTAGCTCTATCTAGCTCTATCTAGTTATATATTGCTCTATCTAGTTATATATTGCTCTATCTAGTTATATCTAGCTCTACCTCGTTATATCTAGTTCTATCTATGCAACACTGACTCACTGCTTACATCACCCCCCTCCCCGGCAGAGCCAAGGACCCATTCAAATCAAAGCTCCTGATGCGAATGCACAGTGGGGCTTCACTTTAAAGCTAATAACTAACGCTGGCTGAGCAAGGAGGGAGCACTCCAACATTCTAACAGTAATGATGTTGGCTGACCCATATTGTAATGTTAGGTAAATAAGATGGAGTGAAGCCAGCCAGACACGATAGAGAGACTCCATTTCCCTTTTCCCTGTTCTCTCACACACACACACACACACACACACACACACACACACACACACACACACACACACACACACACACTTTTCCCTACCCTCCCTCTCACTCCGCCATTTCCTGGTAAATAATTCAGACCATCATTCTGAGTATTAGGACAAGACATTCAGAAATGCCACAGCAGGCCTCTGGAGTCTCTGCACGTGCGTGTGTGTGTGCGTGCGTGTGTGTGTGTGTGGAGGTGCAGAGAGAGGAGTTTATGCAGAGAAGATACTTCATGTCAACTGGAGGACCCATCACTCGTTGTAAACACACACAATAATATTCATTTTAAAAAGTCAGTCCTTTTCTGACCTGGTGGAGGGGCACACACACACGCACGCACGCACACGCACACACACACACACACACACACACACACACACACACACACACACACACACACACACACACACACACACACACACACACACACACACACACACACACACACACACACACACACACACACACACACACACCCATGGTAGTTAAATGTTAATCAGACCATGAGCAGCCATTTGCACTTCATGCTCTCTATAATTCAAGTATTGCAGATTGATGTGAGTTGTGACGACAAAGACCTTGTTTTAAACTGAAACCAACCGGTCTGTAAAACCCTTTATCCAGTAGTACTAAAGTCTATATGTTAAAAAACATGTCCTATATGCCGTAAAGATACTGTACCACAATGTGAAGATGTGTGCAATGGGGATCACAAACTGGGGAGGCATTACAATGGGACACATTCAGATTCAGGGTACCATCATCACCCCCAATCATGAGGGACAGGCTTTCTACTGTTCTCTACTCAGACTCCTTAATTCCATCAATTAAATATACATGTTGGAATTTGAAGTTGTTTCCTTTGGGATCACTTTCTCTCCTATCTGTTACATTTTGGATTGCTGTTTCCATTTAGAAATCTGCAGAAGTAAAACGAAATGCTCAATGATTTACTGTTGAGTTGCAGAGCACAAGTGAAGATGACAAATTGAAAGGATTAAATCAGGTCTGGGAAGGCGACAGTGAAAAGGGCTTTCAGGAGGCCACTACGTTATTTTAACTCCATCAAGCTGATTCCAGCAGTAAGCATACTTCATATCTGAGTCCAGAAACACAGAGAGAGAGAGAGAGAGAGGGAGGAGACAGAGAGAGAAAAAGACAGAGAGAGATAGAGAGAGACTCCGTAGCTAATTGAAATGAGTCCCAGATGCAAGGTGAATAAACTGCAAGTAGAGAAGAGGATTTCAATGAACCAGGTGGTTATAGAGGAGACAGGTGATTCTGATTCTCCTGAGGGGAGGGGGAGGCACAGCGTTAGGCAGAAGGTTATAGAGGAGACAGGTGATTCTGATTCTCCTGAGGGGAGGGGGAGGCACAGCGTTAGGCAGAAGGTTATAGAGGAGACAGGTGATTCTGATTCTCCTGAGGGGAGGGGGAGGCACAGCGTTAGGCAGAAGGTTATAGAGGAGACAGGTGATTCGGATTCTCTTGAGGGGACCACACATTGACTGGACTCTACCCACAAACTGACTGGACTCTACCCACACACTCACTCATACTACTACACTGACACACCAACACAGACACACATACACACTACATATTCTCAAACACACACAAAATACATACAAACGCATATTACCTCTAAACACACACTCACTTTCACATTCTTTACATATGCTGATGCTGTTTATCATCTATCCGGATTGACTAGTCACTATTTCCCCTACCTACATGTAGATACTACCTGAATTACAGGTACAGGTACTCCCTGTATATGGCCTCGTTATTGCCTCAACTACCTCGTACCCCTGGACATTGACCGGGGTACAGGTACTTCCTGTAGATGGCCTCGTTATTACCTCAACTACCTCGTACCCCTGGACATTGACTGGGGTACAGGTACTCGCTGTATATGGCCTCGTTATTACCTCAACTACCTCGTACCCCTGGACATTGACTGGGGTACAGGTACTCGCTGTATATGGCCTCGTTATTACCTCAACTACCTCGTACCCCTGGACATTGACTGGGGACAGGTACTTCCTGTAGATGGCCTCGTTATTACCTCAACTACCTCGTACCCCTGGACATTGACTGGGGTACAGGTACTCCCTGTATATGGCCTCGTTATTACCTCAACCCCCTGGACATTGACTGGGGTACAGGTACTCGCTGTATATGGCCTCGTTATTACCTCAACTACCTCGTACCCCTGGACATTGACTGGGGACAGGTACTTCCTGTAGATGGCCTCGTTATTACCTCAACTACCTCGTACCCCTGGACATTGACTGGGGACAGGTACTTCCTGTAGATGGCCTCGTTATTGGCCTCGTTATTGCCCTCATCTACCTCGTACCCCTGGACATTGACTGGGGTACAGGTACTCCCTGTATATGGCCTCGTTATTACCTCATCTACCTTGTACCCCTGGACATTGACTGGGGTACAGGTACTTCCTGTATATGGCCTCGTTATTACCTCAACTACCTCGTACCCCTGGACATTGACTGGGGTACAGGTACTCCCTGTATATGGCCTCGTTATTACCTCATCTACCTCGTACCCCTGGACATTGACTGGGGTACAGGTACTCCCTGTATAAGGCCTCGTTATTACCTCATCTACCTCGTACCCCTGGACATTGACTGGGGACAGGTACTTCCTGTATATGGCCTCGTTATTACCTCATCTACCTCGTACCCCTGGACATTGACTGGGGACAGGTACTTCCTGTATATGGCCTCGTTATTACCTCATCTACCTCGTTATTACCTCATCTACCCCTGGACATTGACTGGGGACAGGTACTTCCTGTAGATGGCCTCGTTATTACCTCATCTACCTCGTACCCCTGGACATTGACTGGGGACAGGTACTTCCTGTATATGGCCTCGTTATTACCTCATCTACCTCGTACCCCTGGACATTGACTGGGGACAGGTACTTCCTGTAGATGGCCTCGTTATTACCTCATCTACCTCGTACCCCTGGACATTGACTGGGGACAGGTACTTCCTGTAGATGGCCTCGTTATTACCTCATCTACCTCGTACCCCTGGACATTGACTGGGGACAGGTACTTCCTGTATATGGCCTCGTTATTACCTCATCTACCTCGTACCCCTGGACATTGACTGGGGACAGGTACTTCCTGTATATGGCCTCGTTATTACCTCATCTACCTCGTACCCCTGGACATTGACTGGGGACAGGTACTTCCTGTAGATGGCCTCGTTATTACCTCATCTACCTCGTACCCCTGGACATTGACTGGGGACAGGTACTTCCTGTAGATGGCCTCGTTATTACCTCATCTACCTCGTACCCCTGGACATTGACTGGGGACAGGTACTTCCTGTAGATGGCCTCGTTATTACCTCATCTACCTCGTACCCCTGGACATTGACTGGGGACAGGTACTTCCTGTATATGGCCTAGTTATTACCTCATCTACCTCGTACCCTGGACATTGACTGGGGACAGGTACTTCCTGTAGATGGCCTCGTTATTACCTCATCTACCTCGTACCCCTGGACATTGACTGGGGACAGGTACTTCCTGTAGATGGCCTCGTTATTACCTCATCTACCTCGTACCCCTGGACATTGACTGGGGACAGGTACTTCCTGTAGATGACTTCGTTATTACCTCATCTACCTCGTACCCCTGGACATTGACTGGGGACAGGTACTTCCTGTAGATGACCTCGTTATTACCTCATCTACCTCGTACCCCTGGACATTGACTGGGGACAGGTACTTCCTGTAGATGACCTCGTTATTACCTCATCTACCTCGTACCCCTGGACATTGACTGGGGACAGGTACTTCCTGTATATGGCCTCGTTATTACCTCATCTACCTCGTACCCCTGGACATTGACTGGGGACAGGTACTTCCTGTATATGGCCTCGTTATTACCTCATCTACCTCGTACCCCTGGACATTGACTGGGGACAGGTACTTCCTGTAGATGGCCTCGTTATTACCTCATCTACCTCGTACCCCTGGACATTGACTGGGGTACAGGTACTTCCTGTAGATGGCCTCGTTATTACCTCAACTACCTCGTACCCCTGGACATTGACTGGGGACAGGTACTTCCTGTAGATGGCCTCGTTATTACCTCATCTACCTCGTACCCCTGGACATTGACTGGGGACAGGTACTTCCTGTAGATGGCCTCGTTATTACCTCATCTACCTCGTACCCCTGGACATTGACTGGGGACAGGTACTTCCTGTAGATGGCCTCGTTATTACCTCATCTACCTCGTACCCCTGGACATTGACTGGGGACAGGTACTTCCTGTAGATGGCCTCGTTATTACCTCATCTACCTCGTACCCCTGGACATTGACTGGGGGACAGGTACTTCCTGTAGATGGCCTCGTTATTACCTCATCTACCTCGTACCCCTGGACATTGACTGGGGACAGGTACTTCCTGTACATGGCCTCGTTATTACCTCATCTACCTCGTACCCCTGGACATTGACTGGGGACAGGTACTTCCTGTAGATGGCCTCGTTATTACCTCATCTACCTCGTACCCCTGGACATTGACTGGGGACAGGTACTTCCTGTATATGGCCTCGTTATTACCTCATCTACCTCGTACCCCTGGACATTGACTGGGGACAGGTACTTCCTGTATATGGCCTCGTTATTACCTCATCTACCTCGTACCCCTGGACATTGACTGGGGTACAGGTACTTCCTGTAGATGGCTTCGTTATTACCTCAACTACCTCGTACCCCTGGACATTGACTGGGGTACAGGTACTTCCTGTAGATGGCTTCGTTATTACCTCAACTACCTCGTACCCCTGGACATTGACTGGGGACAGGTACTTCCTGTATATGGCCTCATTATTACCTCATCTACCTCGTACCCCTGGACATTGACTGGGGTACAGGTACTTCCTGTAGATGGCCTCGTTATTACCTCATCTACCTCGTACCCCTGGACATTGACTGGGGACAGGTACTTCCTGTAGATGGCCTCGTTATTACCTCATCTACCTCCTGTAGATACCCCTGGACATTGACTGGGGACAGGTACTTCCTGTAGATGGCCTCGTTATTACCTCATCTACCTCGTACCCCTGGACATTGACTGGGGACAGGTACTTCCTGTAGATGACCTCGTTGTTACCTCATCTACCTCGTACCCCTGGACATTGACTGGGGACAGGTACTTCCTGTAGATGACCTCGTTGTTATTGTTATTTTATTGTGTTATTTCTTGTATATCTAGCTAATTGTTCTTACCTTTTAACTCGGTTAGGAAAGGAAAGGGCCCGTAAGCATTTCCCAGTCAGGTCTACACCTGTTGAATTAATCACGTGACCAATAAAGTGTCATAAGAGTTAAAAGTGTCAATGGAGTGAACACACGTTACGCACGAGGCAAAACACCAGGCAGATGTTGAGACTAAAGAGCTCTTAAACATCTCCTCAGAAACTTCAAGGGGTGCTTCAAGAGTCGACATTCCTGTAATGATGAATTCCCTTTGACCACACAAACATTCTTTCCTATTGGACAGAGAGGGAGGAGCTTGTCAGGTTAGGGGCAGGACAGAGAGGGAGGAGCTTTTCAGGTTAGGGGCAGGACAGAGAGGGAGGAGCTTGTCAGGTTAGGGGCAGGACAGAGAGGGAGGAGCTTGTCAGGTTAGTGGCAGGACCTTGTCAGGTTAGGGGCAGGACAGAGAGGGAGGAGCTTTTCAGGTTAGGGGCAGGACAGAGAGGGAGGAGCTTGTCAGGTTAGGGTCAGGACAGAGAGGGAGGAGCTTGTCAGGTTAGTGGCAGGACAGAGAGGGAGGAGCTTGTCAGGTTAGTGGCAGGACAGAGAGGGAGGAGCTTGTCAGGTTAGTGGCAGGACCTTGTCAGGTTAGGGGCACAGAGAGGGAGGAGTTAGGGGCAGGACAAAGAGGGAGGAGCTTGTCAGGTTAGGGAGGGGCAGGACAAGAGAGGGAGGAGCTTGTCAGGTTAAGGGCAGGACAGAGAGGGAGGAGGGCAGGGGACAGAGAGGGAGGAGCTTGTCAGGTTAGGGGCAGGACAGAGGGAGGGAGGAGCTTGTTAGGGGCAGGACAGAGAGGGTGTCCCAGACTGCACCCTACTCCCTAATATATACAGTACTCTGAGTCCCAATGGCACCCTACTCCCTAATATATACAGTACACTGAGTCCCAATGGCACCCTATTCCCTAATATATACAGTACTCTGATTCCCAATGGCACCCTATTCCCTAATATATACAGTACACTGAGTCCCAATGGCACCCTATTCCCTAATATATACAGTACACTGATTCCCAATGGCACCCTATTCCCTAAAAAGTGTACTACTGCTGACCAGGGCCCGTAGGACTCTAGTTAAAAGTAGTGAACTATATAGGTTGGTCTGCCCCTAAGCTGCCATTTAGGACAGAATCTAACAGTGTTCATTTTGAGAGAATACTTCAGCTAACCTGGCTAACCGCTAACCTGGCTAACCGCTAACCTGGCTAACCGCTATATTAATGCGTTCCAGCTACATTCTTTAACTGTTATGGGCAAAACCAAGTCCAAACATTTCATCTAACAGGCAGGGCAACAGATGTTTTCAAATTGAAGTCAGTCACATACTCTCTCACACACACTCTCACTTTCACACACACACGCTCTCTCACACACACACACACACACACGCTCTCCCTCTCTCACACACACACACACACACACGCGCTCTCTCTCACACACACACACACGCTCTCCCTCTCACACACACACACACACACACACACACACACACACACACACACACACACACACACACACACACACACACACACACACACACACACACACACACACCGTGAGGCTGTGGCAAAGCTTTTATTGAAGGAAGTCAAATTAACATGACAACATGTTCCTGCCAAAGGTCCAATGTGTACAGCCAATAAGATGTGGCGTACAGCGTGTACAGCCAATAAGATGTGGCGTACAACGTGTACAGCCAAAAAATGAGGGTGTAATTAACTAGCAGCAGAGGACCGCATCATGTTCATTGGATTACATTATATCAATGACTATATCATCTTATCATTGGCTATTCAAAGGTTCTGTGTTGATCACGTATCCAGGGGTGGCTGGTGTCACTATAAATCAGAGGATGGGCCCATAGTAACGTCTGGAACCGGGATGAAATGGATCGGGATTCAAACACATCCAACACGCAGTTTCCGTTTCACTACGAGCCGTCCTCCCATCACCAGCCTCCTCTGTCTGTATCACTCATGATATTTCAGAGTGGTTAAATAACAGGCGTGGACATGTACGACACTACCGGTGATGACACAAGAGGTTCTACATCTCAAATGGCATCCTATGCCCTCTATCGTCCACTACTTCTGACCAGGACCCTTAGAGATCTAGTCCAAAAGTAGTGCACAACATAGGGAATAGGGTGCCATTTGGCACACATGCACCACACTAATGAGCGTTATTGTTACTTTGATGGAAAGTTGAAACAGACAACAGTGACACAATACAGGCAACACTGCTACAGGCAACACTGTGCTACAGGCAACACTGTGCTACAGGCATGGATTGTAGCCAAAGGCACTTGGCAACAACAAAACGAAAAAGAAGAAAGTGAGTGTTGTTGACAACACAAATACAATGTAAGAGTGGACGCAACAAACACGACAAACACTTCTTCCTGTCCCCTCAAGCCGTTCCTTTCACCTCATGTTCTCGTTTATATCAATAATTGTTTAAATGGCAAAGCTTTAATAAACAAAGGGAGGGGGGCACGATGAGGCTACTGGTATATCAATCAACCTGATCGAGCCATCTGTTAGTTCCTTGATATGGTGTTAATGTAAAAAAAATGTATTTAAACAATGTGTGACAACTCCCCATTGTGGATTAAAACACTAGTATTGGTGTTGTGGTGACCGTACAGCCTTCAGCATGGGTTCAGACCCCCTCTCTACCTTGGTTAGGGCCTGGTGATGACCGTACAGCCTTCAGCATGGGTTCAGACCCCCTCTCTACCTTGGTTAGGGCCTGGTGATGACCGTAGAGCCTTCAGCATGAGTTCAGACCCCTCTCTACCTTGGTTAGGGCCTGGTGATGACCGTAGAGCCTTCAACATGGGTTCAGACCCCCTCTCTACCTTGGTTAGGGCCTGGTGATGACCGCACAGCCTTCAGCATGGGTTCAGACCCCCTCTCTACCTTGGTTAGGGCCTGGTGATGACCGTAGAGCCTTCAGCATGGGTTCAGACCCCCTCTCTACCTTGGTTAGGGCCTGGTGATGACCGTACAGCCTTCAGCATGGGTTCAGACCCCCTCTCTACCTTGGTTAGGGCCTGGTGATGACCGTAGAGCCTTCAGCATGAGTTCAGACCCCTCTCTACCTTGGTTAGGGCCTGGTGATGACCGTAGAGCCTTCAACATGGGTTCAGACCCCCTCTCTACCTTGGTTAGGGCCTGGTGATGACCGCACAGCCTTCAGCATGAGTTCAGACCCCTCTCTACCTTGGTTAGGGCCTGGTGATGACCGTAGAGCCTTCAGCATGGGTTCAGACCCCTCTCTACCTTGGTTAGGGCCTGGTGATGACCGTAGAGCCTTCAGCATGGGTTCAGACCCCCTCTCTACCTTGGTTAGGGCCTGGTGATGACCGCACAGCCTTCAGCATGAGTTCAGACCCCTCTCTACCTTGGTTAGGGCCTGGTGATGACCGTAGAGCCTTCAGCATGGGTTCAGACCCCCTCTCTACCTTGGTTAGGACCTGGTGATGACCGTACAGCCTTCAGCATGGGTTCAGACCCCTCTCTACCTTGGTTAGGGCCTGGTGATGACCGTACAGCCTGCAGCATGGGTTCAGACCCCTCTCTACCTTGGTTAGGGCCTGGTGATGACCGTAAAGCCTTCAGCATGGGGTCAGACCCCCTCTCGACCTTGGTTAGGGCCTGGTGATGACTGTACAGCCTTCAGCATGAGTTCAGACCCCCTCTCTACCTTGGTTAGGGCCTGGTGATGACCGTAAAACCTTCAGCATGGGTTCAGACCCCTCTCTACCTTGGTTAGGGCCTGGTGATGACCGTACAGCCTTCAGCATGGGTTCAGACCCCCTCTACCTTGGTTAGGGCCCTTGGCCTTACCTTGGTGATGACCGTAGAGCCTTCAGCATGGTTCAGACCCCCTCTCTACCTTGGTTAGGGCCTGTTGATGACAGCCTTCAGCATGGGTTCAGACCCCCTCTCTACCTTGGTTAGGGCCTGGTGATGACTGTACAGCCTTCAGCATGGGTTCAGACCCCCTCTCTACCTTGGTTAGGGCCTGGTGATGACTGTAGAGCCTTCAGCATGGGTTCAGACCCCTCTCTACCTTGGTTAGGCCTGGTGATGACCGTAGAGCCTTCAGCATGGGTTCAGACCCCCTCTCTACCTTGTTAGGACCTGGTGATGACTGTAGAGCCTTCAGCATGGGTTCAGACCCCCTCTCTGCCTTGGTTAGGGCCTGGTGATGACCGTAGAACCTTCAGCATGGGTTCAGACCCCCTCTCTACCTTGGTTAGGGCCTGGGATGACCGTAGAGCCTTCAGCATGTATATATACAATGAACCTATACACACCACATAAACAAATGATTGGATGTCAATGGGGTAAAACCTACAGATGGAAACAGTGACTCACGACACAGCACAGACCTACAGCATGAGGATTGTTCTGACACAAAACAGAGGGGTCTTCACAAATAATCATAATAATAATAATAATAATAACAATAATAATAATAATAATAATGTTGAATCTGTACAGTTTAAATAGTATCTCCTTTAAATAGTTAAATTGTTTGCATATCTTTATGGATAAAATGTCAATGTAATCAATTATACAAAAACAATTATAACATTAATATGAATTTTCTTTGTTTATTGTTGTTTTTAAATCAGAAAACATAAGTGTGTTTATAGCAGAAACAACTACTTAAATGTCCTATTTGAGTCAAACGAAAGACACCTTAATCGAAAATGACTTGAGTATAAGTGAAAATCACCCAGTAAAATAGTACTTGAGTCAAAGTATCTGTTTTTAAAATGTACTTTAAGTACAATGGTGGGAAAAAGTATGAAACTGGTGGGATAAAGCAAAGAATATAAATCAAACTCCTGACGGTATGATTTTCTCTTAAGTTTTTTTTTAAATTTACGGATAGCCAGGGGCTCCAACACTCAGAAGAGATTTACAAACGCACTGTGTGTGTGTTTAGTGAGTCCTCCAGATCAGAGGCAGTAGGGATGACCAGGGATGTTCTCTGTTTAGTGAGTCCTCCAGATCAGAGGCAGTAGGGATGACCAGGGATGTTCTCTGTTTAGTGAGTCCTCCAGGTCAGAGGCAGTAGGGATGACCAGGGATGTTCTCTGTTTAGTGAGTCCTCCAGATTAGAGGCAGTAGGGACGACCAGGGATGTTCTCTGTTTAGTGAGTCCACCAGATCAGAGGCAGTAGGGATGACCAGGGATGTTCTCTGTTTAGTGAGTCCTCCAGATTAGAGGCAGTAGGGACGACCAGGGATGTTCTCTGTTTAGTGAGTCCTCCAGATTAGAGGCAGTAGGGACGACAACACCTGCTCTTGATAAGTGTGTGAATGGGACCATAGTGCTGTCCTGCTTGAGAATGCTAAATGTAACGAGTACTTTTGGGTGTCAGGGGGAAATATATGAGAATAAAAAGTACATTATTTTCTTTTGGAATGTAGTGAGGTAAAAATAAAAGTTGTCAAAAAATATAAATAGTAAAGTACAGATACCCCCCCCCCAAAAAAATACTTGAGTAGTACATTAAAGTATCATTATTTGTTTTACTTAAGTACTTTAAACCACTGCAGTTCAGAAAATACTTATTTACTTATTGGTAAACCCCCCAAAAACAGCACACACACCTAGGGGTAATAAATCTAACAGCCCTTCTCCAGGTTTGTACCCGTTGATTTGATTACCACCGTGGCCTCCAGCCAACGAATGAACCAGTTTATTTTAAGGGAAAATGACAGAGATGTTTATACCGATCGCTGAAAGAGTATCTGTTAACCTTGTGTATGGAACTGAATTACTGGTATACTCTCTAAATGAATGCAGTGAACTGGGATGTGAATTACTGGTATACTCTCTAAATGAATGCAGTGAACTGGGATGTGAATTACTGGTATACTCTCTAAATGAATGCAGTGAACTGGGATGTGAATTACTGGTATACTCTCTAAATGAATGCAGTGAACTGGGATGTGAATTACTGGTATACTCTCTAAATGAATGCAGTGAACTGGGATGTGAATTACTGGTATACTCTCTAAATGAATGCAGTGAACTGGGATGTGAATTACTGGTATACTCTCTAAATGAATGCAGTGAACTGGGATGTGAATTACTGGTATACTCTCTAAATGAATGCAGTGAACTGGGATGTGAATTACTGGTATACTCTCTAAATGAATGCAGTGAACTGGGATGTGAATTACTGGTATACTCTCTAAATGAATGCAGTGAACTGGGATGTGCATTACTGGTATACTCTCTAAATGAATGCAGTGAACTGGGATGTGAATTACTGGTATACTCTCTAAATGAATGCAGTGAACTGGGATGTGAATTACTGGTATACTCTCTAAATGAATGCAGTGAACTGGGATGTGAATTACTGGTATACTCTCTAAATGAATGCAGTGAACTGGGATGTGAATTACTGGTATACTCTCTAAATGAATGCAGTGAACTGTAATGTGCGTCAAGTCAGAAAAGCATCGTACTTGGCTTAAAGAAGTAAATCATTTTATTATGAATAAGATAAGGTATTATTCTACTTGGCTTGAAGAAGTATATCATTGTATTATGAATAAGATAAGGTATTGAACAGATGGCTATAGAACTTCGATCTCCTTTAGTTAAGGCCTCAGAATCACCATGACAACTCATCGGCAGTCCAAATTAATGCAATATTATAACTTCAAAAGGATGGAATACAGTTGAAGTGGGAAGTTTACATACACTTAGGTTGGAGTCATTAAAACTCGTTTTTCAACCACTTCACACATTTCTTGTTAACAAACTATAGTTTTGGCAAGTCGGTGAGGACATCTACTTTGTGCATGACACAAGTCATTTTTCCAACAATTGTTTACAGACAGATTATTTCACTTATAATTCACTGTATCACATTTCCAGTGGGTCAGAAGTTTACATACACTAAGTTGACTGTGCCTTTAAACAGCTTGGAAAATTCCAGGAAATTATGTCATGGCTTTAGACATTTCAAACGTTTGACCCAAGTTAAACAATTTAAAGGCAATGCTGACAAATACTAATTGAGTGTATGTAAACTTCTGACCCACTGAGAATGTGATGAAATAAAAACAAGCTGAAATAAATCATTCTCTCTACTGTCATTCTGACATTTCACATTCTTAAAATAAAGTGGTGATCCCAACTGACCTAAGACAGGGAATTCTTACTAGGATTGAATGTCAGGAATTGTGTAAAACTGAGTTGAAATGTTATTTTGGCTATGTATGTATGTAAACTTCCGACTTCGACTGTATATACAGCACATCCTGTTTCAACAACACACATAATTAGATAGTTAGGAGGACCGTGATGTGTGTTTATCACTAACGGTGTTGTTTGTACATAGAGCAGGCTGCATGTTTGTACATAGAGCAGGCTGCATGTTTGCTGTGGGATCTGGGGAGTTGCTGTTCATCTGTGGTTCCGTCCCAAATGGCACCCTAATTCCCTTTATAGTGCACTACGTTTGACAAGGGCCCATAGAGCTCTGGCCAAATGTAGTGCACTATATAGAGAATAGGGTGCTATTTATGACGCATCCTCAGCATTAGAGAACCCCCCCTCATCTCTCCTTATAGAGAAGAGATGTGATGAAAATGGATTCCTCTCGGCCGGCAGGGCATTCAGCTAACTCATAATGGACACTTACTCTATATGCTGTAGTATGAACGGCTTAGAAACCAGCTGTTAGAGTTGAGAGGTCACGGCTTAGGAACCAGCTGTTAGAGTTGAGAGGTCACGGCTTAGGAAGCAGCTGTTAGAGTTGAGAGGTCACGGCTTAGGAAGCAGCTGTTAGAGTTGAGAGGTCACGGCTTAGGAAGCAGCTGTTAGAGTTGAGAGGTCACGGCTTAGGAAGCAGCTGTTAGAGTTGAGAGGTCACGGCTTAGGAACCAGCTGTTAGAGTTGAGAGGTCACGGCTTAGGAAGCAGCAGTTAGAGTTGAGAGGCTTGGTCCACTTTCTGTATACAGTAAGCCAGGGTTGGGGTCAATTCCATTTCAGTTCCAGTCAATGCAGGAAGTACACTGAAATTCCAATTCTCTTCAATGCTTTTCAATGAGGAACATTTGGAATTGGGAGTTTGTTTTACTTCCTGAATTGACTGGAATTTAAACTGGTCAGCCGGTCAGCCAGCCAGCCATCCAGTCAGCCAGTCAGCCAGCCAGCCATCCAGTCAGCCAGTCAGCCAGCCAGTCAGCCAGCCAGCCAGCCAGCCAGTCAGTCAGCCAGCCAGTCAGCCAGTCAGTCAGCCAGTCAGCCAGCCAGCCAGTCAGTCAGCCAGCCAGCCTCTACTCCACGTGTTGGATATCTTCTATTATAAACTGGGTGTTTCCAGCCCTGAATGCTGATTGGCTGACAGCCAGACTGTATACCGCAGGTATGACACAACATTTTATTTTTACTGCTCTAATTACATTGGTAACCAGTTTATAATAGCAATAAGGCACCTCGGGGGTTTGTGGTATATGGCCAATATACCACACCCCCCTCATGCCTTATTGCTTAATTAAGTACATTGAGGATGTTAAAAAGGCAAGAGATCAGAGGGACCAGATCAGCTCCGGCATATTGGAATGAATGACCGTGGAGACATCACAAATGGCAGCCTATCCCCTATACAGTACACTACTGTAGACCATAGTGCCCAAACTACTGGACTTATATAGGGAATAGGCTGCCATTTGGTCCACAGCCATGTCATGACAGGACAGGAGACAGACGGCTTGTCAACTAGGAGAAACAACAGCATAAAGAGGAAAAAAATCAAAGATATACACTGACTGTCCTGTGAATCTCTGAATAAGGAGTGTCTGCTGACTGTCCTGTGAATCTCTGAATAAGGAGTGTCTGCTGACTGTCCTGTGAATCTCTGATTAAAGAGTGTCTGCTGACTGTCCTGTGAATCTCTGATTAAGGAGTGTCTGCTGACTGTCCTGTGAATCTCTGATTAAGGAGTGTCTGCTGACTGTCCTGTGAATCTCTGAATAAGGAGTGTCTGCTGACTGTCCTGTGAATCTCTCTGAATAAGGAGTGTTTGCTGACTGTCCTGTGAATCTCTGAATAAGGAGTGTCTGCTGACTGTCCTGTGAATCTCTCTGAATAAGGAGTGTCTGCTGACTGTCCTGTGAATCTCTGATTAAGGAGTGTCTGCTGACTGTCCTGTGAATCTCTGAATAAGGAGTGTCTGCTGACTGTCCTGTGAATCTCTCTGAATAAGGAGTGTTTGCTGACTGTCCTGTGAATCTCTGAATAAGGAGTGTCTGCTGACTGTCCTGTGAATCTCTCTGAATAAGGAGTGTCTGCTGACTGTCCTGTGAATCTCTGAATAAGGAGTGTCTGCTGACTGTCCTGTGAATCTCTGATTAAGGAGTGTCTGCTGACTGTCCTGTGAATCTCTGAATAAGGAGTGTCTGCTGACTGTCCTGTGAATCTCTCTGAATAAGGAGTGTTTGCTGACTGTCCTGTGAATCTCTGAATAAGGAGTGTCTGCTGACTGTCCTGTGAATCTCTCTGAATAAGGAGTGTCTGCTGACTGTCCTGTGAATCTCTGAATAAGGAGTGTCTGCTGACTGTCCTGTGAATCTCTGAATAAGGAGTGTCTGCTGACTGTCCTGTGAATCTCTGAATAAGGAGTGTTTGCTGACTGTCCTGTGAATCTCTGAATAAGGAGTGTCTGCTGACTGTCCTGTGAATCTCTGAATAAGGAGTGTCTGCTGACTGTCCTGTGAATCTCTCTGAATAAGGAGTGTCTGCTGACTGTCCTGTGAATCTCTCTGAATAAGGAGTGTTTGCTTAGTGACTACAATGTCAAAGAGTAAATGCAAGTAGAGGGAACAGGCATTAATAATAATGACAGCAATAAAGGAATCAACAGGCTGACGATCGTACCGAGACTGTCAACATTTCAGGGACATCACATCTTTGTTTCTCCCCATTAGCAATTTCATAATATTCATAGATGTGTGTGTGTGTGTAAGTGTGTGTACGTGTGTGTGTGTGTGTGTATGTGTACGTGTGTGTGTGTACGTGTGTGTGTGTCGGGCTGAAGGGCAGCCAGCCAGGCAGTAGAGGTGAGCGGGGTAGCAGGGCTGGGGTTCAGAGGTCAGTGGTAGCCTTGGCGGTGTAGCAGGGTATCTGGGGTTCAGAGGTCAGTGGTAGCCTTGGCGGTGAGGGCCTGGATACGGCTGGTGTTACAGCTCTTACAGAGGACATGTCCGTCCAGGGGGTAACAACCCTGGTTGTCCCCTTCAGACAGCAGAGAACCACAGTCCTGAAGAGAGAGAGAGAGACACACACAGACAGGTGGACACGTGAGACACACACAGACAGGTGGACACGTGAGACACACACATCTGTCACCATTGTCTAGCAAACATTACACATGGCTGATATACACAGAGTTGACCAAACATTATGCTCTTTCCATGACAGAGACCGACCAGGTGAATCCAGGTGAAAGCTCTGATCCCTTATTGATGTCACTTGTTAAATCCACTTCAATCAGTGTAGATGAAGGGGAGGAGACGGGGTTACAGAATGATTTTTAAGCCTTGAGACAGTTGAGACATGGTTTTTGTATGTGTGTCATTCAGAGGGTGAACGGGCAGGACAAAATATTTAAGTGCCTTTGAACGGGGTATGGTAGAAGGTGCCAGGCGCACCGGTTTGTGTCAAGAACTGCAACGATGCTGGGTTTTTCACACTCAACAGTTTCCTGTGTGTATAAAGAATGGTCCACCACCCAAAGGACATCCAGCCAACTTGACACAACTGTGGGAAGCATCAGAGTCAACATGGGCCAGCATCCCTGTGGAACACTTTCAACACCTTATAGAGTCTATGCCCTGATGAATTGAGGCTGTTCTGAGGGCAAAAGGGGGCTGCAACTCAATATTAGGAAGGTGTTGTTAATGTTTGGTATACTCAAGGTAGTTCATGGAGCACATACAGTACAATTACACAAAACACACACCTCACAACATTAACACTGTAGATACACACCTCACAACATTAACACTGTAGATACACACCTCACAACATTAACACTGTAGACACACACCTCACAACGATAACACTGTAGATACACACCTCACAACGATAACACTGCACGTGGAAGTCTCGGTCCAAGGCGACGATACGAACAGTCTCCTCCTGGCCTGGAGCTGGCATGATGGGCTCAGAACACACACAGCAACGAGGGGCAAACTTCCTAATAGGGGAGACAGAGAGAGAGAGACAGAGAGAGAGACAGAGAGAGAGAGACAGAGAGAGAGAGACAGAGAGACAGAGAGAGAGAGATGATAGACAGATAGAGAAAGAGAGAGGAAACAGAGAGAGAGACAGAGAAAGAGAGACAGAGGAGACAGAGAGAGAGAGAGAGAGACAGAAGCTGTGAACGATCTGAGAGACAAGAAGGGCATTCTATGCCATCAAAAGAAACATAAATTTCAACATACCAATTAGGATCTGGCTAAAAATACTTGAATCAGTCATAGAGCCCATTGCCCTTTATGGTTGTGAGGTCTGGGCTCCGCTCACCAACCAAGACTTCACAAAATGGGACAAACACCAAATTGAGACTCTGCACGCAGAATTCTGCAAAAATATCCTCCGTGTACAACGTAGAACACCAAATAATGCAGAGCAGAATTAGGCCGATACCCACTAATTATCAAAATCCAGAAAAGAGCCGTTAAATTCTATAACCACCTAAAAGGAAGCGATTCCCAAACCTTTCATAACAAAGCCATCACCTACAGAGAGATGAACCTGGAGAAGAGTCCCCTAAGCAAGCTGGTCCTGGGGCTCTGTTCACAAACACAAACACACACTACAGAGCCCCAGGACAGCAGCACAATTAGACCCAACCAAATCATGGGAAAACTAAAAGATAATTACTTGATACATTGGAAAGAATTAACAAAAAAACAGAGCAAACTAGAATGCTATTTGGCCCTACACAGAGAGTACACAGCGGCAGAATACCTGACCACTGTGACTGACCCAAAATTAAGGAAAGCTTTGACTATGTACAGACTCATTGAGCATAGCCTTGCTATTGAGAAAGGCCGCCGTAGGCAGACATGGCTCTCAAGAGAAGACAGGCTATGTGCTCACTGCCCACAAAATGAGGTGGAAACAGAGCTGCACTTCCTAACCTCCTGTCCAACGTATGACCATATTAGAGAGACATATTTCCCTCAGATTACACAGATCCACAAAGAATTAAAAATCAAACCCAATTTTGATAAACTCCCATATCTACTGGGTGAAATACCACAGTGTGACATCACAGCAGCAAGATGTGTGACCTGTTGCCACAAGAAAAGGGCAACCAGTGAAGAACAAACACCATTGTAAATACAACCTGTGTTTTATTTATTTTCCCTTTTGTACTTGAACTATTTTTACATCGTTACAACACTGTATATAGACATAATATGACATTTGTAATGTCATTATTCTTTCAAATTTTTTTGTTTATTTCCCTTGTTTTCTTCCTGTCAATTTCACTTGTTTACTTCCTGTCTATTTCACTTGTTTACTTCCTGTCACTTGCTTTGGCAATTTAAACATACGTCTCCCATGCCAATAAAGCCCTTTGAATTGAATTGAGAGGGAGAGAGCAAGAGAGAAAACAGATTTTAATACAAATACTACTGATCTTCAAGCCTTGTACTGATCTTCAAGCCTCGGTCATTGAACTAAAGTCATATAGGAAACTCCTACTGGAGGAACAAGAATACCCATGAGGAAGTGAAGACTCTGAGGTTTCAGCTCCTTTCAGGTGATTGGACGTGAGGCCCAATGAACGGCTCAGAACCAGGAAGTGAACCGGGAAGTGCGGTAGGGGGTGGCTCTGTGATTGGCTCAGAAGCAGGAAGTGAGGTGGGTGGTGGCCTCGTGAGATTTATAGCTCTAGCCGTGGAAAAAAAAGACTAATCTGTTCTTCAACACAAAGATGACTTTGTTGAGGTCAGGCTTGTGATGAGGAATTATCCCACAGGGTTACTCTACACGACTCCTTTACTTACTGAATGTGAGGTAGTGAGAGTGACATTTGTACTTCTGTTTCTCTTCTCATAAACTAGGCATTAATGTATAGGTTATTTATTTATTAACATACTTGTGTGTGTTGATGGTAATGTGCGGGTGCGTGTGTCCGTCCGTGTGAGTTGGGCGGCAGCCCCCCTTACTTGTGGAAGTCGTCGATGCAGTGGATGTGGTTGGCAGCGTCCACAGTGAAGGGGATACCGTCCAGGCTGCGTTGACACACCACACAGGTGAAGCAGTGTGGGTGGTAGGCCTTCCCTGTAGCCCGCAGGATACGCTCCATGATGGGTTTACTGCAGATGTTACAGGACTCCAGGGTGTTCTGAAACACGCAGACAGAGAGAGAGAGGACATCAACCAGTCTCCTTTAATTGACCCTTACGAACATCCTGCTGTCGAGTCTGAGGTCTCCTCAGCCATGTAGGAGGGAGAGAGAGAAGCATCAAAGCCAAAGGAAGTGAAGTGTATTAAGAAATGCTATAGATGGAAAAGAAAGTAGTGTAGAAAACTCCCCAAAAACAATTAGGCAACAACAAATTCAATCTGTTCCTTGACAACTTCCTGGACAACTTCCTGGACAAAACAGTTCACTGTAATAGTGAAGGTGTAAACTTGGCAGTAGAAAACCTAAACAGTATATTTGACCTTTCAGCTTCCGTATAAAATCCAAAAAATTCAAGCAGACAACCTAAGAAAATGAACAACAATGACAAATGGTTTGATGAAGAATGCAAAAACCTAAGAAAGAAATTGAGAAACCTGTCCAACCGAAAACATAGAGACCCAGAAAACGTGAGTCTACGCCTTCACTATGGTGAATCACTAAAACAATACAGAAATACACTACGGAAAAAGAAGGAACAGCACGTCAGAAATCAGCTCAATGTAATTGAAGAATCCATAGACTCTAACCACTTCTGGGATCAAATACAGATCTTAGAATCAACTATTAAAGACTACCAGAACCCACTGGATTCCAGAACACACTGGATTCCAGAACACACTGGATTCTCCAATTACCTTGAATGAGCTACAGGACAAAATACAAACCCTCCAACCCAAAAAGGCCTGTGTTGTTGATGGTATCTTAAATGATAAAATATACAGACCACAAATTCCAATTGGCTAAACTTCAACTCTTTGACATCATCCTCAGTTCTGGCATCTTCCCCAATATTTGGAATCAAGGACTGATCACCCCAATCCACAAAATTGGAGATACATTTGACCTCAGTAACTACCGTGGGATATGTGTCAACCTTGGGAAACTCCTCTGTGTAACAGTATAGACTTTACGCTAACTAGCTAGCTATTTCACATCGGTTACATCTGAATGATCATTAACAGCAGACTCGTACATTTCCTCAGTGAAAACAAATGTACTTGTCACGGATGTGTTTTTGTTACGTGTTTGTTTGGTCTTCGTCCCTGTGTCTTTACACGGCGCGCTGTAATGTGGACTTAATAAAAAAAACAATTACGCATTCCTGTGCCTGTCTCCCGATCCTTCATACCAACGTGACAGTACTGAGCAAATGTCAAATTGTATGTTTACCAAATTACCGTACGACAGACCACTCATTCACCCTGCACACCCTAATTGACAAACAAACAAACCAAAACAAAGGCAAAGTCTTCTCATGCTTTGTTGATTCCCCAAAAGTTTTTGACTCAATTTTGCATGAGGGTCTGCTATACAAACTGATGGAAAGTGGTGTTGGGGGAAAAACATACGACATTATAAAATCCATGTACACAAACAACAAGTGTGAGGTTAAAATTGGCAAAAAACACACACATTATTTCCCACAGGGCTGTGGGGTGAGACAGGGATGCAGCTTAAGCCCCACCCTCTTCAACATATATATTAGCAAATTGGCGACGGCACAAGAACAGTCTGCAGCACCCGGCCTCCTCCTGCTAGAATCTGAAGTCAAATGTCTACTGTTTGCTGATGATCTGGTGCTTCTGTCCCCAACCAAGGAGGGCCTACAGCAGCACCTAGATCTTATGTACAGATTCTATCAGACCTGGGCCCTGACAGTACATCTCAGTAAGACAAAAACATCTAGACAGCGGTGCCCTAGAGCACACAAAAAAAACGATACGTACCTCGGTCTAAACATCAGCACCACAGGTAACGATACGTACCTCGGTCTAAACATCAGCACCACAGGTAACGATACGTACCTCGGTCTAAACATCAGCACCACAGGTAACGATACGTACCTCGGTCTAAACATCAGCACCACAGGTAACGATACGTACCTCGGTCTAAACATCAGCACCACAGGTAACGATACGATCGGTCTAAACATCAGCACCACCTCGGTCTAAACATCAGCACCACAGGTAACGATACGTACCTCGGTCTAAACATCAGCACCACAGGTAACGATACGTACCTCGGTCTAAACATCAGCACCACAGGTAACGATATGTTTAAACATCAGCACCCTCGGTCTAAACATCAGCACCACAGGTAACGATACGTACCTCGGTCTAAACATCAGCACCACAGGTAACGTCT
>NC_056434.1:3010689-3028189 GCF_018296145.1 Oncorhynchus tshawytscha
TGATTGGTGGGTTGGCAGGATCAGTAAATCCTTGATGACTGCAGGTTTTCCTCCCTCAGGTTGGCAGACTCGCTGGGCAGGTGGCCCGTAGGGGAACGTGGCAGACCCATCCAACGCTGACTGATCTCAGACATCCCTCCCCTTAATATCTACGATACGCTGTCGTTTGTTACTCCAATATTTCGTAAATAAAGATTGGCCCACTCTAAACAGGTCTGCAATTACAGGGGACTGGAGGTGGGGAGGGAGGGAGAGGAGAGAGAGGAGGGCAGGGAAGGATAGGAGGGAGGCAGAGGAGAGAGAGGAGAGAGAGGAGAGAGAGGAGGGCAGGGAAGGATAGGAGGGAGAGAGAGGAGAGGAGAGAGAGAAGAGAGGGAGGGAGAGGAGAGAGAGGAGGGAGAGGAGGGCAGGGAAGGATAGGAGGGAGGGAGAGGAGGGAGGGAGGAGGAGGGAGAGGAGAGAGAGGAGGGAGGGAGGAGAGAGAGGAGAGAGAGGAGGGCAGGGAAGGATAGGAGGGAGGCAGAGGAGAGAGAGGAGGGAGAGGAGAGAGAGGAGGGAGAGGAGGGAGAGGAGAGAGAGAGAGAGGAGAGAGAGGAGGGCAGGGAAGGATAGGAGGGAGGGAGAGGAGAGAGAGGAGGGAGAGGAGGGCAGGGAAGAAGATAGAGACATCATCTGAGTGTGATCAATTAGCTGACTGACAGGCCACGTGATTAGCTGATGGGACGGCTGTGAGGGGGAAGGTGGGTGGGGGCTTGTGCTGTGTTTAGGCATGTACTGGATCTCTGCATCTCTATCTTTCTCTGAATCTCTATCTCTGCATTTCTCTCTACTACTGCCTCTCTCCTTCACTCTCTATGTCTCTCTCTCTCTCTCTCTCTGTCTGTCGCTGAGCTCTCTCTTGGCTTGGCAGGGCCGAGGAGAGGGAAGCAGAGTGTTCAGGGGATCAGCTGTTCCTATTGGTTGGCTGTGCGGAGCAGCAGTGGCAGGGTGCCGCAGTGTTTCCAAACAAAGCTCGGGGTGTGTGGCAACACTGCGCTGCATCGTCATCCTCCCTCCCTCAGCCTCACAGCCCGCCTGCTGGGCCCTGCCGTTTAAAATGACACTTCTGTGCCCACTCAGCCACGATGCAGAATGAACATAACACCCCCCCCACACACACATACTGTAGCTACATGCTTAGTGACATTTCTAGTCTCCATGCTATGGCAGAGGAACTTTACTGGCTGGGATGACAATGTAAAGCTGCTGTGACATAAATCTATGTGCTGTTGGATGCCAGGCTGCTGACCAGGCTGTTGTTACACTGGGACGACCAGCGACACAAATGGGACCCTATTCCCTTTATAGTGTCCACAGGGGCTCCGGTCAAAAGTAGTGCACTACATAGGGAATAAGGTGCCCTTTGGGATGCTGAGAGTGTGTCTGTTCATGACAAGAAGCGTGCGATCCTGTGCAGGCAGACCTAGTGTGATTTCTCACTTCTACTTTCTTTCATCTTCAAGAGAGAGAGAGAGAGAGAGAACTGTGTAATAAAACATCATCATGATTCCCTCAGCAACATTTGTATATAAACAATGTCCATATCGTAATCCTCCTCCTCTACCCCGGGAGCCCAATAAAGACCTAATGAGCTTGTTGCTCGGAGCCCTCCAGGTTCGACTTCCTACTTTCTCTACTAGAGAGAGAGGGGGAATGTGTGTGTGTTCACAACCTGAGTGCCTGTATAAGAAGAGAGGGAGGGAGAGGAGAGAGAGGTGGGAGGAGAGAGAAGGAGGGAGTGAAGAGACAGGTGGGAGAGGAGAGGGAGGTGGGAGAGAGGTGGGAGAGGAGAGAGAGGTGGGAGAGAGAGAGGTGGGAGAGGTGGGAGAGGAGAGGGAGGTGGGAGAGAGGTGGGAGAGGAGAGAGAGGTGGGAGAGGAGAGAGAGGTGGGAGAGGAGAGAGAGGTGGGAGAGAGGTGGGAGAGGAGAGAGAGGTGGGAGAGAGGTGGGAGAGGAGAGAGAGGTGGGAGTGGGAGAGAGAGGTGGGAGAGGAGAGGGAGGTGGGAGAGAGGTGGGAGAGGAGAGAGAGGTGGGAGGAGAGAGAAGGAGGGAGTGAAGAGACAGGTGGGAGAGGAGAGGGAGGTGGGAGAGAGGTGGGAGAGGTGGGAGGAGAGAGAAGGAGGGAGTGAAGAGAGAGGTGGGAGAGGAGAGAGAGGTGGGAGAGAGGTGGGAGAGGAGAGAGAGGTGGGAGAGAGGTGGGAGAGGAGAGAGAGGTGGGAGAGAGGTGGGAGAGGAGAGAGAGGTGGGAGAGAGGTGGGAGAGGAGAGAGAGGTGGGAGAGGAGAGAGAGGTGGGAGAGGAGAGGGAGGTGGGAGAGAGGTGGGAGAGGAGAGAGAGGTGGGGGAGGTGGGAGGAGAGGAAGGTGGGAGAGAGGTGGGAGAGGAGAGAGAGGTGGGAGAGGGAGGGAGGTGGGAGAGGAGAGGGAGGTGGGAGAGAGGTGGGAGAAGAGAGAGAGGAGGGGGAGAGAGGTGGGAGAGGAGAGAGAGGTGGGGAGAGGAGAGAGAGGTGGGAGAGGAGAGGGAGGTGGGAGAGAGGTGGGAGAGGAGAGAGAAGGAGGGAGTGGAAGAGAGAGGTGGGAGAGGAGAGAGAGGTGGGAGAGGAGAGAGAGGTGGGAGAGTGGAGAGAGGTGGGAGAGGAGAGGGAGGTGGGAGAGAGGTGGGAGAGGGAGAGAGAGGTGGGAGAGGAGAGGGAGGAGAGGGAGAGAGGTGGGAGAGAGAGAGAGAGGTGGGAGAGGAGAGAGAAGTAGGGAGTGAAGAGAGAGGTGGGAGAGGAGAGAGGTGGGAGAGAGGTGGGAGAGGAGAGAGAGAGGTGGGAGAGGAGAGAGAGGTGGGAGAGGAGAGAGAGGTGGGAGAGGAGAGAGAGGTGGGAGAGGAGAGAGAGGTGGGAGAGGGAAAGAGAGGTGGGGAGAGGTGGGAGAGAGAGAGGTGGGAGAGGAGAGAGAGGTGGGAGAGGAGAGAGAAGGAGGGAGTGGAGAGAGAGCTGGGAGAGGAGAGAGAGAGGTGGGAGAGGAGAGAGAGGTGGGAGAGGAGAGAGAGGTGGGAGAGGAGAGAGAGGTGGGAGAGGTGGGAGAGAGAGAGAGGTGGGAGAGGAGAGAGAGGTGGGAGGGGAGAGAGAGGTGGGAGAGGAGAGAGAGGTGGGAGAGAGGTGGGGAGGGAGAGGTGGGAGAGAGGAGAGAGAGGTGGGAGAGGAGAGAGAGGTGGGGAGAGGAGAGAGAGATGGGAAAGAGGAGAGAGATGGGAGAGAGGAGAGAGAGGTGGGAGAGAGGAGAGAGAGGAGGGAGAGAGGAGAGAGAGGTGGGAGAGGAGAGAGAGGTGGGAGAGAGGAGAGAAGGAGGGAGAGGAGAGAGAGGTGGGGAGAGAGAGGGGAGAGAGGTGGGAGAGAGCAGAGAGAGGTGGGAGAGAAGAGGAGAGAGAGGGAGGGAGAGGAGAGAGCGGTGGGAGAGAGAGAGGTGGGAGAGAGGAGAGTGGTGGGGAGAGGAGAGAGAAGGGAGGGAGAGGAGAGAAGGAGGGAGAGGAGAGAGAGGTGGGACAGAGGAGAGAGAGGTGGGAGAGGAGAGGGAGAGAACGGGAGGGAGAGGAGAGGAGAGAGAGGTAGGAGAGAGGAGAGAGGTGGAGAGAGAGGAGAGAGAAGGAGGAGAGGAGAGAGAGGGAGGGATGGAGGGAGAGAGAGGTGGGAGAGAGGAGAGAGAAGGAGGGAGAGGAGAGGGAGGAGGGAGAGGAGAGAGAAGGAGGGAGAGGAGGGAGGTGGAAGAGTGGAGAAAGAGGTGGGAGAGAGGAGAGAGAGGTGGGAGAGAGTTGGGAGAGGAGAGAGAGAGGTGGGAGAGGAGAGAGAGTTGGGAGAGGAGAGAGAGAGGTGGGAGAGGAGAGAGAGGTGGGAGAGAGAGAGAGAGGTGGGAGAGGAGAGAGAGGTGGGAGAGGAGAGAGAGGTGGAAAAGAGGAGAAAGAGGTGGGAGAGAGGAGAGAGAGGTGGGAGAGAGTTGGGAGAGGAGAGAGAGAGGTGGAGAGAGGAGAGAGAGGTGGGAGAGAGGAGAGAGAGGTGGGAGAGGAGAGGGAGGTGGGAGAGGAGAGAGAGGTGGGAGAGAGGAGAGAAGGAGGGGAGAGGAGAGAGAGGTGGGAGAGAGGTGGGGGAGAGGAGAGAAGGAGGGAGAGAGGAGGCAGAGGGGAGAGAGGTGGGAGAGAGGAGAGAGAGATGGGAGAGAGGAGAGAGAGGTGGGAAAGAGGGGAGAGGTGGGGAAGAGGGGAGAGGAGGGAGGGAGAGGAGAGAGGTGGGAGAGAGGAGAAAGAGGTGGGAGAGAGGGAGAGAGGTGGGAGAGAGGAGAGAAGGAGGGAGAGGAGAGAGAGGTGGGAGATAGGTGGGAGAGAGGAGAGAAGGAGGGAGAGGAGAGAGGGTGGGAGAGAGGTGGGGGAGAGGAGAGAAGGAGGGAGAGGAGAGAGAGGTGGGAGAGAGGAGGGAGAGGAGAGAGAGGTGGGAGAGGAGAGGAGAGAGAGGGAGGGAGAGGAGAGAGAGGGAGGGAGAGGAGAGAGGTGGGAGAGAGGAGAGATAAGTGGGAGAGGAGAGAGAAGGAGGAGAGAGAGGAGAGAGAGAGAGAGGGAGGGAGAGGAGAGAGGTGGGAGAGAGGAGAGAGAGGTGGGAGAGGAGAGGAAAGAGCGGGAGGGAGAGGAGAGCAGAGAGAGGTAGGAGAGAGGTGGGAGAGGAGAGAGAAGGAGGGAGAGGAGAGAGAAGGAGGGAGAGGAGAGAGAGGGATGGAGGGAGGGAAAGAGAGGGAGGGAGGGAAAGAGAGGGAGGGAGGGAAAGAGAGGTGGGAGAGGAGAGAGAAGAACGGAGAGGAGAGAGGTGGAAGAGAGGAGAGAGAGGTGGAAGAGAGGAGAGAGAAGGATAGAGAGGATGTAAAGAGGAGAGAGAAGGAGGGAGAGGAGAGAGAGATGGGAGAGAGAAGGAGGGAGAGGAGGGAGGTGGAAGAGAGGAGAGAGAGGTGGAAGAGAGTTGAGAGAAGGAGGGAGAGGAGAGAGAGTCGGGGAGGGGAGTCAAGCAGTCTCATCATTCAGCTGTAGTTTCCTCACTCTTATTCTCATCTGCACTTCTCCAGGTCTCTTCTCTCCAGGTCTCTTCTCTTCTCTCCAGGTCTCTTCTCTTCTCTCCAGGTCTCCTCTCTTCTCTCCAGGTCTCTTCTCTTCTCTCCAGGTCTCTTCTCTTCTCTCCAGGTCTCTTCTCTTCTCTCCAGGTCTCTTCTCTTCTCTCCACGTCTCTTCTCTTCTCTCCAGGTCTCTTCTCTCCAGGTCTGTTCTCTTCTCTCCAGGTCTGTTCTCTTCTCTCCAGGTCTCTTCTCTTCTCCCCAGGTCTCCTTTCTGCTCTCCAGGTCTCCTCTCTACTCTCCAGGTCTCTTCTCTCCAGGTCTCTTCTCTCCAGGTCTCTCCAGGTCTCTTCTCTCTCCAGGTCTCTTCTTCTCTCTCTCCAGGTCTCTTGTCTTCTCCCCAGGTCTCTCTCTCTCCAGGTCTCTCTCCCCAGGTCTCCTCTCTTCTCTCCAGGTCTCCTCTCTCTCTTCTCTCCAGGTCTCTTCTCCAGGTCTCTTCTCTCCAGGTCTCTTCTCTCCAGGTCTCCTCTCTGCTCTCCAGGTCTCCTCTCTTCTCTCCAGGTCTCCTCTCTTCTCTCCAGGTCTCCTCTCTCTCTCCAGGTCTCCTCTCTTCTCTCCAGGTCTCCTCTCTTCTCTCCAGGTCTCCTCTCTGCTCTCCAGGTCTCCTGTCTTCTCTCCAGGTCTCCTCTCTTCTCTCCAGGTCTCCCTCTCTGCTCTCCAGGTCTCCTCTCTTCTCTCCAGGTCTCCTCTCTGCTCTCCAGGTCTCTTCTCTTCTCTCCAGGTCTCCTCTCTTCTCTCCAGGTCTCCTCTCTTCTCTCCAGGTCTCCTCTCTTCTCTCCAGGTCTCCTCTCTTCTCTCCAGGTCTCCTCTCTTCTCTCCAGGTCTCCTCTCTTCTCTCCAGGTCTCCCTCTCTCTCCAGGCTCTCCAGGTCTCCTCTCTGCTCTCCAGGTCTCCTCTCTGCTCTCCAGGTCTCCTCTCTGCTCTCCAGGTCTCCTCTCTTCTCTCCAGGTCTCCTCTCTCCAGGTCTCTCTCTTCTCCAGGTCTCCTCTCCAGGTCTCCTCTCTTCTCTCCAGGTCTCCTCTCTTCTCTCCAGGTCTCCTCTCTTCTCTCCAGGTCTCCTCTCTGCTCTCCAGGTCTCCTCTCTTCTCTCCAGGTCTCCTCTCTTCTCTCCAGGTCTCCTCTCTTCTCTCCAGGTCTCCAAGGGGAATATAATAAAAAACCTTGTTCAGCCTAACTGGAGCATATGATTTCAGCCCGCTGTAATCACTAGAGAAAGAGAGAGAGAGACACAGATACAGAGAGAGAGAAAGAGCAAGAGAGAGCGAGAGAGAGAGAGAGAGAGAGACTGTACCCACCACTAGAGGGCAGTCTAGGTCTACAGATATCTGGGCTCTCCTCTCTTACTCTCCTCTCCCTCTCCCTCTCTCTCCTCTATCCCACTCCCTCTCTCTATCCCCCTCTCTCTCCCTCTCCTCTATCCCTCTCCTCTACCTCTCTTCCTCTCCCTCTCTCTCTCCCTCTCTTCTACCTCTCTCCCTCTCTTCTATCCCTCTCTCTCTCCCTCTCCTCTCTCCCTCTCCTCTATCCCTCTCCTCTCCCTCTACCTCTCTCCCTCTCTTCTATCCCTCTCTCTCTCTCCCTCTCCTCTCTCCCTCTCTTCTATCCCTCTCCTCCTCTCTCCCTCTCCCCTCTCTCTCTCTCTCCCTCTCTCTCCCTCTCCTCTCCCTCCCCTCTCTATCCCTCCCTCTCTCTCCCTCTCCTCTCTCCCCTCTCTCCCTCTCCTCTCCCTCACCTCTCTCTACCTCTCTACCTCCCTCCACCTCTCTCCCTCTCCTCTACCTCTCTCCCTCTCCTCTCCCTCTCTCCTCTCCCTCTCTCCCTCTCCTCTACCTCTCTCCTCCCTCTTTCTCTCTCTCCCTCTCTTCTATCCCTCTCTATCCCTCTCTCTCTCCCTCTCTTCTACCTCTCCCTCTCCTCTACCTCTCTCCCTCTCCTCTCCTCTCTCCCTCTCATCTCCCTCTCCCCTCTACCTCTCTCCCTCTCTCTCCCTCCTCCCTCTCTCCTCTCCCTCTCCTCTACCTCTCTCCCTCTCCTCTACCTCTCTATCCCTCTCTCCCTCTCCTCTACCTCTCTCCCTCTTCTCTCCCTCTCTTCTATCCCCTCCTCTCCCTCTCCTCTACCTCTACCTCTCTACCTCTCCTCTACCTCTCACCCTCTTCTCTCCCCTCTTCTATCCCTCTCCTCTACCTCTCTCCCTCCCTCTCTACCTCTCTCACTCTCCTCTCTCCCCTCTCCCCCTCTCTCTCTCCCTCTCCCCTCTCTCTCACCCCCTCTACCTCTCCCTCTCTTCTCTCCCTCTCTTCTCTCCCTCTCCTCTACCTCTCTCCCTCTCCTCTCCCTCTCTCCTCTCCCTCTCTCCCTCTCCTCTACCTCTCTCCCTCTCTTCTCTCCCTCTCTTCTATCCCTCTCTACCTCTCCTCTCTCCCTCTCTTCTATCCCTCTCCTCTACCTCTCCCTCTCCTCTCTCTCCCTCTCCTTTCTCTCCTCTCTCTCTACCTCTCTCCCTCTCTTCCCTCCCTCTCCCTCTCACCCTCTTCTCTCCTCTCCTCTCTCCCTCTCCTCTCCCTCTCTCTCCTCTCCTCTCTCTCCCTCTCCCCTCTCTCCCTCTCCTCCCTCTCTCTCCCTCTCCTCTACCTCTCACCCTCTTCTCTCCCTCTCTTCTATCCCTCTCCTCTACCTCTCTCCCTCTCCTCTACCTCTCTCCCTCTCCTCTACCTCTCTCCCTCTCTCTCTCTCTACCTCTCTCTCTCTTCTCTCCCTCTCCCTCCCTCTCTCCCTCTCCTCTCTCTCTCCCTCTCTCCCTCTCCTCTCTCCTCTCCCTCTCTCCCTCTCCCTCTACCCTCTCTCCTCTCCTCTCTCTCTACCTCTCTCCCCCTCTCCTCTCCCTCTCCCTCCCTCTCCTCTCTCCCTCTCCCTCTCTCCCCCTCTCCCCTCCTCCTCTCTCCCTCTCCCTCTCTCCCTCCCTCCCTCTCCTCTACCTCTCTCCCTCTAAATGTATTCAAGCACATGTACTCCACTTTTTTCTGCCTCATACATTTCTCTAAGTGTTTGCCCAGTGGGCTAAACAAACGTCTAGGCAGATGAGGTAAAGTGAATTTAGGTCAGACAGCCTCTTGTTGAACTAAGGGCGAATGGAGTGTTAAAGTCAATTGTGGCCCCATTCCTCTCACTCCGTCTCTACTCTGCTGGCCTTTTCAATTTCCTCCAAATGGCTCTCTTGTTTCTCTGTGTATAGCGCATCAACACCAAACACGTTGCCCCGATCCTGCGCCCCCCCCCCCTACCCCCATCCCCACCCACCCTGCAGCCCTCCCTCCTGGCCTCCATGTGATTCAGCCACTGAACTGCAAACAACGTTTGACACATCTGTCTGTCTGAATAAAGAGAGACAGGGAGCAGAGCAGGAGAGCAGGAGAGGAGTGGGTTTAAAGGCCCAGTGAAGTCAAAAACCTGATTTCTCTTTTGGTTTTAAAATGTATTTCCACACTATGAGATTGGAATAATACTGGGAAATTGTGAAAATTATGACAATGCTGTCATAGTGGAAGAGCTGATTGAAAAGACCCCTTGACATTTCAGCCTGTTTTGGTGGGATGGAACTTTGGCCTACCTGGTGACATCACCAGGCGGTACAAGTTAATAGACCAATAACAAAGAGCGTCAAAACCTCTCTGCCAATAACAGCTGGTTTTCAGGTTACATATCCCTCCCATTAGGCTCGTCTGAACTCAGACCACTCCCAGACAGCCCTAGCAAAGCTCTTGTTGAGAAATTACTTCTTGAAGTTATTTTTGTTTCTTTTTGACCGTTTTTAATTTAAAACAATCGCAGTAAGGTAGTTAACTGTTACTCAGAAATGATTTGATACGGACAGAAAAATGGCTGCACTGAAACTTTAAGAAGTCCACCGTTCCATGGTGCTCCAGATCAGAATCTCACAGGAAGCACAGGCCTGATTGAGTGGACACCAACAGGCTCCTGAACAGCTTCTATCCCCATGCCATAAGACTGCTAAATAGCTAACTAAATAGCTAAATAAATAACTAACTAAATAGCTAAATAAGTAGCTAACTAAATGGATAACTAAATAGCTAACTAAATAGCTAACTAAATAGCCAACTAAATGGCTAACTAAATAGCTAACTAAATAGCCAACTAAATGGCTAACTAAATAGCTAACTAAATAGCTAACTAAATAGCCAACTAAATGGCTAACTAAATAGCTAACTAAATAGCTAACTAAATAGCTAAATAAATAACTAACTAAATAGCTAAATAAGTAGCTAACTAAATGGATAACTAAATAGCTAACTAAATAGCTAACTAAATAGCCAACTAAATGGCTAACTAAATTGCTACACAGACTATCTAAGATGACCCTTGCATTTTAATCTTATTTTGCACTGTCTCTATACACACTGACAGGGCCCTACACACTACACACTGTCTCTATACACACTGACAGGGCCCTACACACTGTCTCTATACACACTGTCTCTATACACACTGACAGGGCCCTACACACTACACACTGTCTCTATACACACTGACAGGGCCCTACACACTACACACTGTCTCTATACACACTGTCTCTATACACACTGACAGGGCCCACACACAGCCCTACACACTGTCTCTATACACACTGACAGGGCCCTACACACTACACACTGTCTCTATACACACTGACAGGGCCCTACACACTGTCTCTATACACACTGAAAACAGGGCACTACACACCTACACACTGTCCACACACTGACAGGGCCCTACACATCTCACAGGAAGCACTGTGCCTATACACACTGACAGGGCCCTGACACACTGTCTCTATACCCACTGTCTCTATACACACTGACAGGGCCCTACACACTGTCTCTATACACACTGTCTCTATAGCACTGACAGGGCCCTACACACTGATAACACTATACACACTGTCTCTATACACACAGGGCCCTACACACTACACACTGTCTAACTATACACACTACTGACAGGGCCCTACACACTGTCTCTATACACACTGACAGGGCCCTAAACACTTTCTCTATACACACTGTCTCTATACACACTGACAGGGCCCTGACACACACTACACACTGTCTCTATACACACTGACAGGGCCCTACACACTGTCTCTATACACACTGTCTCTATACACACTGACAGGGCCCTACACACTACACACTGTCTCTATACACACTGACAGGGCCCTACACACTACACACTGTCTCTATACACACTGTCTCTATACTATACACACTGACAGGGCCCTACACACTACACACTGTCTCTATACACACTGACAGGGCCCTACACACTACACACTGTCTCTATACACACTGACAGGGCCCTACACACTGTCTCTATACACACTGACAGGGCCCTACACACTACACACTCTCTATACACACTGACAGGGCCCTACACACTACACACTGTCTCTATACACACTGACGGGGCCCTACACACTGTCTCTATACACACTGTCTCTATACACACTGACAGGGCCCTACACACTGTCTCTATACACACTGTCTCTATACGCACTGACAGGGCCCTACACACTGTCTCTATACACACTGTCTCTATACACACTGACAGGGCCCTACACACTACACACTGTCTCTATACACACTGACAGGGCCCTACACAAACACTGTCTCTATACACACTGACAGGGCCCTAAACACTGTCTCTATACACACTGTCTCTATACACACTGACAGGGCCCTACACACTACACACTGTCTCTATACACACTGACAGGGCCCTAAACACTGTCTCTATACACACTGACAGGGCCCTAAACACTGTCTCTATACACACTACACACTCTAATACTCCAACACACACACCAAACACTCCATAATTAGCTCACACACATAATAGGACCATACATTTATACTGACTCTACAAACCCACTCACATACACTCACACCCACACACTGACATATAATCACACCCACTCACACCACACACTCACGCCCACCCACTCATCACCCACTCACTCACATACACTCACACCCACTCACACCCACTCACTCACATACACTCACACCCACTCACACCCACTCACATACAATCACACTCACACCCACTCACACCCACTCACATACAATCACACTCACACACTCACCCACCCACTCACATACAATCACACCCACCCACACCCACTTACACCCACCCACTCACACACACACACTCACACCCACACACTCACACACACTCACACCCACACACACACACTCACACCCACACACTCACATACACTCACACCCACACACATACACTCACACCCACACACTCACATACACTCACACCCACACAATCACATAAAATCACACACAATCACATACAATCACACACAATCACAATAATATAATAAGCTGCTGCTACTCTGTTTATCATACATCCTGATGCCTAGTCACCTTCCCCCCTATACATATCTACCTCCATCACTCCAGTATCCCTGTCTCCTTCCCCCTATACATATCTACCACCATCACTCCAGTATCCCTGTCTCCTTCCCCCTATACATATCTACCTCCATCACTCCAGTATCCCTGTCACCTTCCCCATATACATATCTACCTCCATCACTCCAGTATCCCTGTCTCCCTTCTCCCCCCTATACATATCTACCTCCATCACTCCAGTATCCCTGTCTCCTTCCCCCTATACATATCTACCTCCATCACTCCAGTATCCCTGTCTCCTTCCCCCTATACATATCTACCTCCATCACTCCAGTATCCCTGTCTCCTTCCCCCTATACATATCTACCTCCATCACTCCAGTATCCCTGTCACCTTCCCCCTATACATATCTACCTCCATCACTCCAGTATCCCTGTCTCCTTCCCCCTATACATATCTACCTCCATCACTCCAGTATCCCTGTCTCCTATACATATCTACCTCCATCACTCCAGTATCCCTGCACATTGTTAATATGGTACTAAAAAGAGATCCCGAAAGAGGAGGGAGAGGAAAGAGAGGGGGGGAGAGGGGGAGAGGGGGAGAGAGATGAAAGAGGAGGGAGGGGGAAAGAGAGGGGGAGAGAAGGGAGAGAGACAGGGAGAGAGAAGACTCCAGGGGAGAGACAGGGGAGAGAGAAGCGGGGAGAGAGATGAAAGAGAAGGGAGGGGGAAAGAGAGGGGGAGAGAAGGGAGAGAGACAGGAAGAGAGAAGGGGGAGAGAGCAGGGAGAGAGATGAAAGAGGGGGAGAGAGATGAAAGAGAAGGGAGGGGGAAAGAGAGGGGGGGAGAGAAGGGAGAGAGACAGGGAGAGAGAAGGGGGAGAGACGGGGAGAGAGAAGGGGAGAGAGATGAAAGAGAAGGGAGGGGGAAAGAGAGGGGGAGAGAAGGGAGAGAGACGGGGAGAGAGAAGGGGAGAGAGGGGAGAGAGAGAGGGGGGAGAGAGGGGAGAGAGAAGGGGAGAGAGATGAAAGAGAGAGGGAGGGGGGAGAGAGAGGGGGAGAGAAGGGGGAGAGAGGGGGGAGAGAGAAGGGGGAGAGGGGGAGAGAGAAGGGGGAGAGATGAAAGAGAAGGGAGGGGGAAAGAGATGAAAGAGAAGGGGAGAGACGGGGGGAAGGGAGAGAGGGGAGAGAGAAGGGGAGAGAGACGGGGAGAGAGAGATGGGAGAGAGAGGGAGAGAGATGCTAGAGGAGGGAGGGGGAAAGAGAGGGGGGAGAGAGATGGAGAGGAGGGAGGGGGAAAGAGAGGCATGAAAGAGGGGTAGAGAAAGAGAGAGAGTGGGGGGAGGGGGAGAGAGAGAGGGGAATTGAGGGGGAGAGAGAGAGGGAATAGAGAGAGAGAGAGAGGGGAATAGGGAGAGAGAGAGAAGAGGGGAATAGAGAGAGAGAGAGAGAGAGAGAGAGAGAGAGAGAGAGATGGAGAGAGAGAGGGAATAGGAGAGAGAGAGAGAGAGAGAGAGAGAGAGAGAGAGAGAGAGAGAGAGACAGAGACAGAGAGAACAAAGAGTTCACAACGACATCTGTAAATAAAGACTATGATAAACACTGAGAAAATATACCGCCGAGACACCTGAGAACGTAGGATCTGCTGTGGCATATTTCTAAACTTTGGGACCTTGGCCATCCTCTCTACCCTCACTGTTTACATCCACACACAGCTTAACACCTCTCACTTCACATTTAGCTGGGCCCAGTAAGGCTGAAGGAGAAGAGGGAGAGACTGCAGTCGAGAGAGAGAGCACGCGATTCACGCCTTGAGCTCACACTTGATTTGAAACCATTGGCTTTTAGACTGTCACTGAATCCACTGCTCTGTGTAGAGGGGAAAAAAAGCCCTTGGTGAGCAAACAGAAGTACAGACAGACTCAGAGAAAATCCAGTGCCATCCAACAACATATTTAAACCGTTTCAGTAGCAATTAATAATCAGATCCATTACACATTTGTTTTGCAACAATAAATAACTGACTCATTTTCAGGCTTGTGTCTCAGACGGCGTCAACGATGGCTGGAATGGCACTATATTTCCCATAATGCACTATAGTTGACCAGAGCCCTATTGTGATGCAGAAACGCATGCTATGTGAGTGGCCAGTAATGGTGGTGGTCTTTTGACGAGTGTGACAAGGTCTTACTATTAGAAAAGTTCAAAGGTCAGGAACCCTGGCACTGTAAAAGGTTAGACCCCACTTCTACACCATCTGTTAGAGGAGCTAATTAAAACCCTCTCTCTGTGTTCACCTCAGTGTGTGTGTGTGTGTGTGTGTGTTCGTGGCCAACCTAACTTGGAACTAAAATACTCCTTTTTACGGCTTTGTTTTCCATCCACTCAGGCCAAATGAAATGGTACACGCAGGCCTTCGTCTAAAGAGAGTGATTTAGCCTAATATGGTTGGTTGGTTGGTTGGTTGGTTGGCCCACATCCAGTTTGGATGGGTCCACACACACACACACACACACACACACAGACACACAGACACACACACACACACACACACACAGACACACACACAAACACACAAACACACACACACACACACACAAACACACAAACACACACAGACACATTAACAGCAGAGGGTGTGTGAAAAGAAGCAACACCGCCCCACCACAGCTTTGTTCCAACCCAGCATAGCCTGTCCCAGACAGAGAGAGGGGACGTGGACTGGATGTTTTTTGGCAAAGGCCTGGCTGTCCACGGAGAGGAGAGCTGAGTTGGAGATCAGGACCATAAAGTGAAGTGCTGTGACATTACTCTTCAATCTCTCTCTGCGTGTAGGTTAACAACTGTGAACAATCCTAGACACTCTACGTTGACATTCTACCTCCACGGTGTCTGACTCTGTCTGCCTGGGAGGAAGACAGCATTCCATTCAGAGATCCATTTAACTTACGTTACCTCCATCACTCCAGTATCCCTGGAGTAACTTACGTTTTTATTTAATATCAGTAATTGTTTTCCATTGACAAGAGCTCTCCCCATCTGTCTGTCTGTCTCACCGTCCGTCCAACCCGTCTGTCTGTCTGTCTCACCGTGTCCAACCCGTCTGTCTGTCTGTCTGTCTGTCTGTCTGTCTGTCTGTCTGTCTGTCTGTCTGTCTCACCGTCCGTCCAACCCGTCTGTCTGTCTGTCTGTCTGTCTCACCGTCCGTCCAACCCGTCTGTCTGTCTGTGTGTCTGTGTGTCTGTCTGTCTGTCTGTCTGTCTGTCTGTCTGTCTGTCACCGTCCGTCCAACCCGTCTGTCTGTCTGTCTGTCTCACCGTCCGTCCAACCCGTCTGTCTGTCTGTGTGTCTGTCTGTCTGTCTCACCGTCCGTCCAACCCATCTATCTGTCTGTCTGTCTGTCTGTCTGTCTGTCTGTCTGTCTGTCTGTCTGTCTGTCTGTCTCACCGTCCGTCCAACCCGTCTGTCTGTCTGTCTGTCTCACCGTCCGTCCAACCCGTCTGTCTGTCTGTGTGTCTGTGTGTCTGTCTGTCTGTCTGTCTGTCTGTCTGTCTGTCTCACCGTCCGTCCAACCCGTCTGTCTGTCTGTCTCACCGTCTGTCCAACCCGTCTGTCTGTCTGTCTCACCGTCCGTCCAACCCGTCTGTCTGTCTGTCTCACCGTCCGTCCAACCCGTCTGTCTGTCTGTCTCACCGTCCGTCCAACCCGTCTGTCTGTCTGTCTCACCGTCCGTCCAACCCGTCTGTCTGTCTGTCTCACCGTCCGTCCAACCCGTCTGTCTGTCTGTCTGTCTCACCGTCCGTCCAACCCGTCTGTCTGTCTGTCTCACCGTCCGTCCAACCCCGTCTGTCTGTCTGTCTGTCTGTCTGTCTGTCTGTCTGTCTGTCTCACCGTCCGTCCAACCCGTCTGTCTGTCTGTGTGTCCGTCTGTCTCACCGTCCGTCCAACCCGTCTGTCTGTCTGTCTCACCGTCCGTCCAACCCGTCTGTCTGTCTGTCTCACCGTCCGTCCAACCCGTCTGTCTGTCTGTGTGTCCGTCTGTCTCACCGTCCGCCCGTCCGTCCAACCCATCTGTCAGTCTGTCTGTCTGTCTGTCTGTCTGTCTGTGTGTGTGTCTGTCTGTCTGTCTGTCTGTCTGTCTGTCCGTCTGTCTGTCTGTCAGTCTGTGTGTCAGTCTGCCTGTCTGTCTGTCAGTCTGTGTGTCAGTCTGGGTCATACAATATTGCTTGTTTCATTATGTGTCATCAACAGATGAAGAGGGGTTTGAGGTGATGATGCTGAATGTGGTGATAGTGGTGGTGGTGGTGGTAGTAGTGGTGTGGTGATAGTAGTGGTGAGGTGATAGTGGTGGTAGTGGTGGTAGTAGTGGTGGTAGGGGTGGTAGTGGTGTGGTGATAGTGGTGGTAGTAGTGGTGGTAGTGGTGATAGTGGTGGTAGTAGTAGTGGTGGTGGTGGTAGTGGTGTAGTTGTAGTGGTGTGGTGGTGGTAGTGGTGGTAGTGGTGTGGTGATAGTGGTGTGGTGATAGTGGTGGTGGTGGTAGTAGTGGTGTGGTGGTAGTGGTGGTGGGGTGGTAGTAGTGGTGGTAGTGGTGGTGGTGGTGGTAGTAGTAGTGGTGGTAGTGGTGTGGTGGTAGTGGTGGTGGTAGTAGTGTGGTGGTAGTGGTGGTAGTGGTGGTGGTGGTAATGGTGGTAGTGGTGGTGGTGGTAGTAGTGGTGGTAGTGGTGGTGGTGGTAGTGGTGGTGGTAGTAGTGGTGTGGTGGTAGTGGTGGTGGGGCTGGTAGTAGTGGTGGTAGTGGTGGTGGTGGTGGTAGTAGTAGTGGTGGTAGTGGTGTGGTGGTAGTGGTGGTGGTGGTGGTGGTGGTAGTGGTGGTGGTAGTAGTGGTGGTAGTGGTGTGGTGGTAGTGGTGGTGGTAGTAGTGTGGTGGTAGTGGTGGTAGTGGTGGTGGTGGTAATGGTGGTAGTGGTGGTGGTGGTAGTAGTGGTGGTAGTGGTAGTGGTGGTGTGGTGATAGTGGTGGTAGGGGTGTGGTGGTAGTGGTGGTGTGGTGGTGGTAGTAGTGGTGGTAGTGGTGTGGTGGTAGTGGTGGGTGGTGGTGGTAGTAGTGTGGTGGTAGTGGTGGTAGTGGTGGTGGTGGTAGTGGTGGAAGTGGTAGTGGTGGTAGTGGTGGTGGTGGTAGTGGTGGTGGTGGTAGTGGTGGAAGTGGTAGTGGTGGTAGTGGTGGTGGTGGTAGTGGTGGAAGTGGTAGTGGTGGTAGTGGTGGTGGTGGTAGTGGTGGTAGTGCTGGTAGTGGTGGTGATAGTAGTGGTAGTGGTGGTGGTAGTGGTGAGGTGATAGTGGTGGTAGGGGTGGTAGTGGTGTGGTGATAGTGGTGGTAGGGGTGGTAGTGGTGTGGTGATAGTGGTGGTAGGGGTGGTAGTGGTGATAGTGATAGTGGTGGTAGTAGTAGTGGTGGTAGTGGTAGTAGTAGTGGTGGTAGTGGTGGTAGTGGTGAGGTGATAGTGGTGGTGGTGGTAATGGTGTGGTGATAGTGGTGTGGTGATAGTGGTGGTGGTGGTAGTGGTGTGGTGGTAGTGGTGTTGTGGTGGTAGTGGTGGTGGGGCTGGTAGTAGTGGTGGCAGTGGTGTGGTGGTAGTGGTAGTGGTGGTGGTAGTGGTGTGGTGGTAGTGGTGGTGGTGGTGGTAGTAGTGTGGTGGTAGTGGTGGTAGTGGTGGTGGTAATGGTGTGGTGGTGGTGGTAGTGGTGGTGATAGTGGTGGTGATAGAGGTGGTGTTGATAGTGGTGATGGTAGTAGTGGTGGTGATAGTGGTGGTGTTGATAGTGGTGATGATAGTAGTGGTGGTGGTGGTGGATGTAGTGGTGGTAGTGGTGGTGGTGGTGGATGTAGTGGTGGTGGTGTGGTAGTGGTGGT
>NC_056434.1:3030689-3100689 GCF_018296145.1 Oncorhynchus tshawytscha
GGTGTTTGTTCTTCACTGGTTGACCTTTTCTCGTGGCAACAGGTCACAAATCTTGCTGCTGTTATGGCACACTGTGGTATTACACCCAGTAGATATGGGAGTTTATCAAAATCGGTTTTGATTTCGAGTTTGTTGTGGGTCCGTATAATCTGAGGGAAAAATGTGTCTCAAATATGGTCATACAATTGGCAGGAGGTTAGGACGTGCAGCTCAGTTTCCACCTCATTTTGTGGGTAGTGAGCACATAGCCTGTCTTCTCTTCTCTTCTAATTTCTTAATATAATTCAGTTCCTTTGGCTTTGATGCTTCATGATTGGGTATTGCTCTGTTCAAGTAGACTGTGATTTTGCTGTCATCTGATAGGGGTGTCAGTGGGCTGACTGTGAACGCTCTGAGAGACTCTGGGTTGAGGTCAGTGATAAAGTAGTCTACAGTACTACTGCCAAGAGATGAGCTATAGGTGGGAGATGAGCTATATAGGAGCTATATCTACCGTAAGAGTCCCCTCGAAGCCTACCATTAACTATGTACATACCCAGCGTCCAACAGAGCTGCAGGAGTTGTGACCTGTTTTTGTTGGTTATGTTGTCGTAGTTGTGTCTAGGGGGGCATATGGGGGAGGGAAAGCTGTCACCTCCAGGTAGGTGTTTGTCGACCTGTGTGCTGAGGGTGTCAGGTTCTTGTCCGGTTCTGGCATTTAGGTCGCCACAGACTAGTACATGTCCCTGGGCCTGGAAATGATTGATTTCCCCCTCCAGGATGGAGAAGCTGTCTTCATTAAAATATGGGGATTCTAGTGGGGGGATATAGGTAGCACACAGGAGGACATTTCTCTCTCTCTCTCTAGTGGAATGGGATGTTACCATGCTGTCTCTAGTGGAATAGGATGTTACCATGCTGTCTCTATAGTGGAATAGGATGTTACCATGCTGTCTCTATAGTGGAATAGGATGTTACCATGTTGTCTCTATAGTGGAATAGGATGTTACCATGCTGTCTCTATAGTGGAATGGGATGTTACCATGCTGTCTCTATAGTGGAATAGGATGTTACCATGCTGTCTCTATAGTGGAATGGGATGTTACCATGCTGTCTCTATAGTGGAATAGGATGTTACCATGCTGTCTCTATAGTGGAATAGGATGTTACCATGCTGTCTCTATAGTGGAATAGGATGTTACCATGCTGTCTCTATAGTGGAATAGGATGTTACCATGCTGTCTCTATAGTGGAATAGGATGTTACCATGCTGTCTCTCTAGTGGAATGGGATGTTACCATGTTGTCTCTATAGTGGAATAGGATGTTACCATGCTGTCTCTATAGTGGAATAGGATGTTACCATGCTGTCTCTATAGTGGAATGGGATGTTAACATGCTGTCTCTATAGTGGAATAGGATGTTACCATGCTGTCTCTATAGTGGAATAGGATGTTACCATGCTGTCTCTATAGTGGAATAGGATGTTACCATGCTGTCTCTATAGTGGAATAGGATGTTACCATGCTGTCTCTATAGTGGAATAGGATGTTAACATGCTGTCTCTATAGTGGAATGGGATGTTAACATGCTGTCTCTATAGTGGAATAGGATGTTACCATGCTGTCTCTATAGTGGAATAGGATGTTACCATGCTGTCTCTATAGTGGAATGGGATGTTAACATGCTGTCTCTATAGTGGAATAGGATGTTACCATGCTGTCTCTATAGTGGAATGGGATGTTAACATGCTGTCTCTATAGTGGAATAGGATGTTACCATGCTGTCTCTATAGTGGAATAGGATGTTACCATGCTGTCTCTATAGTGGAATGGGATGTTACCATGCTGTCTCTATAGTGGAATAGGATGTTACCATGCTGTCTCTATAGTGGAATGGGATGTTACCATGCTGTCTCTATAGTGGAATAGGATGTTACCATGCTGTCTCTATAGTGGAATATGATGTTACCATGCTGTCTCTATAGTGGAATAGGATGTTACCATGCTGTCTCTATAGTGGAATAGGATGTTACCATGCTGTCTCTATAGTGGAATGGGATGTTACCATGCTGTCTCTATAGTGGAATAGGATGTTACCATGCTGTCTCTATAGTGGAATGGGATGTTACCATGCTGTCTCTATAGTGGAATGGGATGTTACCATGCTGTCTCTATAGTGGAATGGGATGTTACCATGCTGTCTCTATAGTGGAATAGGATGTTAACATGCTGTCTCTATAGTGGAATGGGATGTTAACATGCTGTCTCTATAGTGGAATAGGATGTTACCATGCTGTCTCTATAGTTGAATAGGATGTTACCATGCTGTCTCTATAGTGGAATGGGATGTTAACATGCTGTCTCTATAGTGGAATAGGATGTTACCATGCTGTCTCTATAGTGGAATAGGATGTTACCATGCTGTCTCTATAGTGGAATAGGATGTTACCATGCTGTCTCTATAGTGGAATAGGATGTTACCATGCTGTCTCTATAGTGGAATAGGATGTTAACATGCTGTCTCTATAGTGGAATGGGATGTTAACATGCTGTCTCTATAGTGGAATAGGATGTTACCATGCTGTCTCTATAGTGGAATAGGATGTTACCATGCTGTCTCTATAGTGGAATGGGATGTTAACATGCTGTCTCTATAGTGGAATAGGATGTTACCATGCTGTCTCTATAGTGGAATGGGATGTTAACATGCTGTCTCTATAGTGGAATAGGATGTTACCATGCTGTCTCTATAGTGGAATAGGATGTTACCATGCTGTCTCTATAGTGGAATGGGATGTTACCATGCTGTCTCTATAGTGGAATAGGATGTTACCATGCTGTCTCTATAGTGGAATGGGATGTTACCATGCTGTCTCTATAGTGGAATGGGATGTTACCATGCTGTCTCTATAGTGGAATAGGATGTTACCATGCTGTCTCTATAGTGGAATGGGATGTTACCATGCTGTCTCTATAGTGGAATGGGATGTTACCATGCTGTCTCTATAGTGGAATGGGATGTTACCATGCTGTCTCTATAGTGGAATAGGATGTTAACATGCTGTCTCTATAGTGGAATGGGATGTTAACATGCTGTCTCTATAGTGGAATAGGATGTTACCATGCTGTCTCTATAGTGGAATAGGATGTTACCATGCTGTCTCTATAGTGGAATGGGATGTTAACATGCTGTCTCTATAGTGGAATAGGATGTTACCATGCTGTCTCTATAGTGGAATAGGATGTTACCATGCTGTCTCTATAGTGGAATAGGATGTTACCATGCTGTCTCTATAGTGGAATAGGATGTTACCATGCTGTCTCTATAGTGGAATAGGATGTTAACATGCTGTCTCTATAGTGGAATGGGATGTTAACATGCTGTCTCTATAGTGGAATAGGATGTTACCATGCTGTCTCTATAGTGGAATAGGATGTTACCATGCTGTCTCTATAGTGGAATGGGATGTTAACATGCTGTCTCTATAGTGGAATAGGATGTTACCATGCTGTCTCTATAGTGGAATGGGATGTTAACATGCTGTCTCTATAGTGGAATAGGATGTTACCATGCTGTCTCTATAGTGGAATAGGATGTTACCATGCTGTCTCTATAGTGGAATGGGATGTTACCATGCTGTCTCTATAGTGGAATAGGATGTTACCATGCTGTCTCTATAGTGGAATGGGATGTTACCATGCTGTCTCTATAGTGGAATAGGATGTTACCATGCTGTCTCTATAGTGGAATATGATGTTACCATGCTGTCTCTATAGTGGAATAGGATGTTACCATGCTGTCTCTATAGTGGAATAGGATGTTACCATGCTGTCTCTATAGTGGAATGGGATGTTACCATGCTGTCTCTATAGTGGAATAGGATGTTACCATGCTGTCTCTATAGTGGAATGGGATGTTACCATGCTGTCTCTATAGTGGAATGGGATGTTACCATGCTGTCTCTATAGTGGAATGGGATGTTACCATGCTGTCTCTATAGTGGAATAGGATGTTACCATGCTGTCTCTATAGTGGAATGGGATGTTACCATGCTGTCTCTATAGTGGAATAGGATGTTACCATGCTGTCTCTATAGTGGAATGGGATGTTACCATGCTGTCTCTATAGTGGAATAGGATGTTACCATGCTGTCTCTATAGTGGAATATGATGTTACCATGCTGTCTCTATAGTGGAATAGGATGTTACCATGCTGTCTCTATAGTGGAATAGGATGTTACCATGCTGTCTCTATAGTGGAATGGGATGTTACCATGCTGTCTCTATAGTGGAATAGGATGTTGTTACCATGCTGTCTCTATAGTGGAATAGGATGTTACCATGCTGTCTCTATAGTGGAATGGGATGTTACCATGCTGTCTCTATAGTGGAATAGGATGTTACCATGCTGTCTCTATAGTGGAATGGGATGTTACCATGCTGTCTCTATAGTGGAATAGGATGTTACCATGCTGTCTCTATAGTGGAATGGGATGGTACCAAACTTCGGTGTGACAATGTCCAAGAGTCGTAGATATGCCGAAGCCGACATGTCATCGGTGCGTAACGACAATAAAAAGTGTCAGGGAGGAACTGATCTCTCTCTTTGCTCTGGTCTTCTCTGGTAATAGAGAGGAAGTGACACACAGCCAGGAAAACAGAGCAGTAGCGCTAGGAGTAGCGCTGTCATGCCATGACTAGGAGTGGCATTGCACAGGGTCAACTTTGGGTCAGGGGTATTTTCCTCCTCCTGCTGCTCCCTTGCTCTCTCCCCGACCTCCCCCTCTCTCTCCCCACCCACCCTCCCCCTCTCTCCCCACCCACCCTCCCTCTCTATCTCTCTCTCCCTCTCTCTCTCTCTCTCTCACTCTCTATCTCTCTCTCTCTCTATCCCTCTCTCTCTCTCTCCCTCTCTCTCTCCCTCTCTCTCTCTCTCTCTCTCTCTCTCTCACTCTCTATCTCCTCTCTCTATCCTCTCTCTCTCTCTCCCTCTCTCTCTCCCTCTCTCTCTCTCCTCCCCACCCTCCCTCTCCTCTCCCCTCTCTCTCTCTCTCCCCACCCACCCTCCCCCTCTCCCTCTCTCTCTCCCCACCCTCCCTCTCTCTCTCTCCCTCTCTCAACAATGATACACACATTCTCCTAGTGATACCCTTCCCTGCAGGTCTGGTCCTCTATCCATTCATTATCTCAGTAGATAACACCATTTGTATTTGTATTTATTAGGGATCCCCATTAGCTCATCATCAGGGTTAGGATTCGGCCGTCATTGTAAATAAGAATTAAAATGACATATAAAAGAAAATATTAAATAGTATATCATTTAACATTATTACACCACTACATATCTACAATACAAAATGTATAATACCACCATACAGCAATATAACAATGAACGCGTATGTGTGTGTCTGTACCTTTGTGTGTGTCTCCTCACAGTTCACCCTGTTCCATAAGGTGTATAGTGTGTGTGTCTCCACACAGTTCACCCTGTTCCATAAGGTGTATAGCGTGTGGGACTCTTGTATGTAGTACTGTGGAATAGAGTTCCATGTAGTCATGGCTCTATGTAGTACTGTGGAATAGAGTTCCATGTAGTCATGGCTCTATGTAGTACTGTGGGATAGAGTTCCATGTAGTCATGGCTCTATGTAGTACTGTGGAATAGAGTTCCATGTAGTCATGGCTCTATGTAGTACTGTGGAATAGAGTTCCATGTAGTCATGGCTCTATGTAGTACTGTGGAATAGAGTTCCATGTAGTCATGGCTCTATGTAGTACTGTGGAATAGAGTTCCATGTAGTCATGGCTCTATGTAGTACTGTGGGATAGAGTTCCATGTAGTCATGGCTCTATGTAGTACTGTGGAATAGAGTTCCATGTAGTCATGGCTCTATGTAGTACTGTGGAATAGAGTTCCATGTAGTCATGGCTCTATGTAGTACTGTGGAATAGAGTTCCATGTAGTCATGGCTCTATGTAGTACTGTGGAATAGAGTTCCATGTAGTCATGGCTCTATGTAGTACTGTGGAATAGAGTTCCATGTAGTTATGGCTCTATGTAGTACTGTGGAATAGAGTTCCATGTAGTCATGGCTCTATGTAGTACTGTGGAATAGAGTTCCATGTAGTCATGGCTCTATGTAGTACTGTGGAATAGAGTTCCATGTAGTCATGGCTCTATGTAGTACTGTGGAATAGAGTTCCATGTAGTCATGGCTCTATGTAGTACTGTGGAATAGAGTTCCATGTAGTCATGGCTCTATGTAGTACTGTGGAATAGAGTTCCATGTAGTCATGGCTCTATGTAGTACTGTGCAATAGAGTTCCATGTAGTCATGGCTCTATGTAGTACTGTGGAATAGAGTTCCATGTAGTCATGGCTCTATGTAGTACTGTGGAATAGAGTTCCATGTAGTCATGGCTCTATGTAGTACTGTGGAATAGAGTTCCATGTAGTCATGGCTCTATGTAGTACTGTGGAATAGAGTTCCATGTAGTCATGGCTCTATGTAGTACTGTGGAATAGAGTTCCATGTAGTCATGGCTCTATGTAGTACTGTGGAATAGAGTTCCATGTAGTCATGGCTCTATGTAGTACTGTGCACCTCCCATAGTCTGTTCTGGACTTGGGGACTGTGAAGAGACCTCTTGTCACATGTCTTGTGGGGTATGTATGGGTGTCTGAGCTGTGTGCCAGTAGGTTAGACAGACAGCTCGGTGCATTCAACATGTCAACACTTCTTACAAACACAAGTAGTAATGAAGTCAATCTCTTCTCCAGCCAGGAGAGACTGACATGCATGTCATTAATATTAGCTCTCTGTGTACGTCCAAGGGCCAGCCGTGCTGCCCTGTTCTGAGCCAACTGCAATTTTCCTAGGTCCTTCTTTGTGGCACCTGACCATACGACTGAACAGTAGTTTAGGACAAAACTAGGGCCTGTAGGACCTGCCTTGTTGATAGTGCTGTTAAGGTAGAAACTAGGGCCTGTAGGACCTGCCTTGTATATAGTGTTGTTAAGAAGGTAGAAACTAGGGCCTGTAGGACCTGCCTTGTTGATAGTGTTGTTAAGAAGGTAGAAACTAGTGCCTGTAGGACCTGCCTTGTTGATAGTGCTGTTAAGGTAGAGACTAGGGCCTGTAGGACCTGCCTTGTATATAGTGTTGTTAAGAAGGTAGAAACTAGGGCCTGTAGGACCTGCCTTGTTGATAGTGTTGTTAAGAAGGTAGAAACCAGGGCCTGTAGGACCTGCTTGGTGATAGTGTTGTTAAGAATGTAGAAACTAGGGCCTGTAGGACCTGCCTTGTTGATAGTGCTGTTAAGAAGGTAGAACGAAACTAGGGCCTGTAGGACCTGCCTTGTTGATAGTGTTGTTAAGAAGGTAGAACGAAACTAGGGCCTGTAGGACCTGCCTTGTTGATAGTGTTGTTAAGAAGGTAGAAACTAGGGCCTGTAGGGCCTGGCTTGTTGATAGTGCTGTTAAGAAGGTAGAAACTAGGGCCTGTAGGGCCTGCTTGTTGATAGTGCTGTTAAGAAGGTAGAAACTAGGGCCTGTAGGACCTGCTTGTTGATAGTGTTGTTAAGAATGTAGAAACTAGGGCCTGTAGGACCTGCCTTGTTGATAGTGTTGTTAAGAAGGTAGAAACTAGGGCCTGTAGGACCTGCCTTGTTGTTAAGAAGGTAGAAACTAGGGCCTGTAGGACCTGCCTTGTTGATAGTGCTGTTAAGAAGGTAGAAACTAGGGCCTGTAGGACCTGCCTTGTTGTTAAGAAGGTAGAAACTAGGGCCTGTAGGACCTGCCTTGTTGTTAAGAAGGTAGAAACCAGGGCCTGTAGGACCTGCCTTGTTGATAGTGTTGTTAAGAAGGTAGAAACCAGGGCCTGTAGGACCTGCCTTGTTGATAGTGTTGTTAAGAAGGTAGAAACCAGGGCCTGTAGGACCTGCCTTGGTGATAGTGTTGTTAAGAAGGTAGGAACTAGGGCCTGTAGGACCTGCCTTGTTGATAGTGTTGTTAAGAAGGTAGAAACTAGGGCCTGTTGGACCTGCCTTGTTTACAGTGCAGAGCATCGCTTTATCATGGACAGACTTCTCCATATCTTAGCTACTACTGCATCAATATGTTTTGACCATGACAGTTTACAATCCAGGGTTACTCCAAGCTGTTTAGTCACCTCAACTTGCTCAATTTCCACATTATTCTTTACGAGATTTTGTTGAGGTTTAGGGTTTAGTGAATGATTTGTCCAATAATACAATGCTTTCGGTTTTGGAAATATTTAGGACTAACTTATTCCTTGCCATCCATTCTGAAACTAACTGCAGCTCTTTGTTAAGTGCAGTCATTTCAGTCGCTGTAGTAGCTGACGTGTATAACACATATGTTTTCCCAGCAGCAGACTATGATCGATAATGTCAAAAGTCTAACAAGACAGCCCCCACAATCATTTCATCATCAATTTCTCTCAGTCAATCATCTTAACTGACTTGCCTAGTAAAATAAAGGTAAAATAAAAATAAAAATCAGTCACAAGTTGAGTGTCCTTTCCTTTAACCGTGCTGAAAGTCTGTTGACAATGTGTTTACTGTGAAATAGCATTGTATTTGGTGAAACACCAAAGGGGGCTGTACTATTCTTGGGTAGCAGAATGACTTTCGCTTCCCTGCAGGCCTGAGGGCCACACACTTTCTAGTAGGCTTAAATTGAAGATGTGGCAATATCGTCCCCTATTAACCTCAGTAATTTTCCATCCAAGTTGTCAGACTCTGGTTGCTCCTCATTACACACCACAGACCAGCAGCGTCTGGTTGCTCCTCATTACACACCACAGACCAGCAGCGTCTGGTTGCTCCTCATTACACACCACAGACCAGCAGCGTCTGGTTGCTCCTCATTACACACCACAGACCAGCAGCGTCTGGTTGCTCCTCATTACACACACACCACAGACCAGCAGCGTCTGGTTGCTCCTCATTACACACCATAGACCAGCAGCGTCTGGTTGCTCCTCATTACACACCAGCAGCGTCTGGTTGCTCCTCATTACACACCACAGACCAGCAGCGTCTGGTTGCTCCTCATTACACACCACAGACCAGGAAATACTCTTTAGAACAACAACATAGGAATCACTACAAAACTTATTGTATGACCTCCTGTACACTATATTAGTTCCAGCCTGTTTTTAGAGTACACTACAGTACACTACAGTATAGTATCTAATACAGAGTACACTACAGTACACTACAGTATAGTATCTAATACAGAGTACACTACAGTACACTACAGTATAGTATCTAATACAGAGTACACTACAGTACACTACAGTATAGTATCTAATACAGAGTACACTACACTACAGTTTTTATTTTACCTTTATTTAACTAGTCCGTTAGAACAGTGGGTTGGAACAGTGGGTTAACTGGCCTAGGAACAGTGGGTTAACTGGTCTAGGAACAGTGGGTTAACTGGCCTAGGAACAGTGGGTTAACTGGTCTAGGAACAGTGGGGTTAACTGGTCTAGGAACAGTGGGTTAACTGGTCTAGGAACAGTGGGTTAACTGGTCTAGGAACAGTGGGTTAACTGGTCTAGGAACAGTGGGTTAACTGGTCTAGGAACAGTGGGTTAACTGGCCTAGGAACAGTGGGTTAACTGGTCTAGGAACAGTGGGTTAACTGGTCTAGGAGTAGTGGGTTAACTGGTCTAGGAACAGTGGGTTAACTGGTCTAGGAACAGTGGGGTTAACTGGTCTAGGAACAGTGGGTTAACTGGTCTAGGAACAGTGGGTTAACTGGCCTAGGAACAGTGGGTTAACTGGCCTAGGAACAGTGGGTTAACTGGTCTAGGAACAGTGGGTTAACTGGCCTAGGAACAGTGGGTTAACTGGCCTAGGAACAGTGGGTTAACTGGCCTAGGAACAGTGGGTTAACTGGCCTAGGAACAGTGGGTTAACTGGCCTAGGAACAGTGGGTTAACTGGCCTAGGAACAGTGGGTTAACTGGCCTAGGAACAGTGGGTTAACTGCCTTGTTCAGGGGCAGAACGACAGATGTCAGCTCGGGGATTCGAACTTGCAACCTTTCAGTTACTAGCCCAATGCTCTAACCACTAAAAAGACAGTAATTCACATTCAGAATGGTCTCAGGCAGTCTGCTAGAGAACTACTAGGAGGAGGCCGTCCTATACACGCAATCACTGTCTTATAGGCTCTCTCCTTTGAGGAATTAGACCGAGTTAATCATGTCTGAATACACAGAACTCAATAAGAGCTCTCTCTGTGACACAGACAGACATTAATAATTGATGAAGGCGTCGGTAGAAGGAAAGAGAGAGGGAGAGAGAGGAAGAAAGGAGAGAGACTCGGTGGTGGAGTTAATAACTGCGCTTCAGACAGGGAGTAAAACAGGGGCAGGCTCACCTGTCTTCACCACTCACTGTTCCTCTCTTCCTCCCTCTACCTGTTCACCGTTCCTCTCTTCCTCCCTCCTCTACCTGTTCACCGTTCCTCTCTTCCTCCCTCCTCTACCTGTTCACTGTTCCTCTCTTCCTCCCTCCTCTACCTGTTCACCGTTCCTCTCTTCCTCCCTCTACCTGTTCACCGTTCCTCTCTTCCTCCCTCCTCTACCTGTTCACCGTTCCTCTCTTCCTCCCTCCTCTACCTGTTCACCGTTCCTCTCTTCCTCCCTCCTCTACCTGTTCACCGTTCCTCTCTTCCTCCCTCCTCTACCTGTTCACCGTTCCTCTCTTCCTCCCTCTACCTGTTCACCGTTCCTCTCTTCCTCCCTCTACCTGTTCACCGTTCCTCTCTTCCTCCCTCCTCTACCTGTTCACCGTTCCTCTCTTCCTCCCTCTACCTGTTCACCGTTCCTCTCTTCCTCCCTCTACCTGTTCACCGTTCCTCTCTTCCTCCCTCCTCTACCTGTTCACCGTTCCTCTCTTCCTCCCTCTACCTGTTCACTGTTCCTCTCTTCCTCCCTCCTCTACCTGTTCACCGTTCCTCTCTTCCTCCCTCTACCTGTTCACCGTTCCTCTCTTCCTCCCTCCTCTACCTGTTCACCGTTCCTCTCTTCCTCCCTCCTCTACCTGTTCACTGTTCCTCTCTTCCTCCCTCCTCTACCTGTTCACCGTTCCTCTCTTCCTCCCTCCTCTACCTGTTCACCGTTCCTCTCTTCCTCCCTCCTCTACCTGTTCACCGTTCCTCTCTCCCTCCCTCCTCTACCTGTTCACCGTTCCTCTCTTCCTCCCTCCTCTACCTGTTCACCGTTCCTCTCTTCCTCCCTCTACCTGTTCACCGTTCCTCTCTTCCTCCCTCCTCTACCTGTTCACCGTTCCTCTCTTCCTCCCTCTACCTGTTCACCGTTCCTCTCTTCCTCCCTCCTCTACCTGTTCACCGTTCCTCTCTTCCTCCCTCCTCTACCTGTTCACTGTTCCTCTCTTCCTCCCTCCTCTACCTGTTCACTGTTCCTCTCTTCCTCCCTCCTCTACCTGTTCCTCTCTTCCTCCCTCCTCTACCTGTTCACTGTTCCTCTCTTCCTCCCTCTACCTGTTCACTGTTCCTCTCTTCCTCCCTCTACCTGTTCACCGTTCCTCTCTTCCTCCCTCCTCTACCTGTTCACCGTTCCTCTCTTCCTCCCTCCTCTACCTGTTCACCGTTCCTCTCTTCCTCCCTCTACCTGTTCACCGTTCCTCTCTTCCTCCCTCCTCTACCTGTTCACTGTTCCTCTCTTCCTCCCTCCTCTACCTGTTCACCGTTCCTCTCTTCCTCCCTCCTCTACCTGTTCACAGTTCCTCTCTTCCTCCCTCCTCTACCTGTTCACCGTTCCTCTCTTCCTCCCTCCTCTACCTGTTCACCGTTCCTCTCTTCCTCCCTCTACCTGTTCACTGTTCCTCTCTTCCTCCCTCTACCTGTTCACCGTTCCTCTCTTCCTCCCTCCTCTACCTGTTCACTGTTCCTCTCTTCCTCCCTCTACCTGTTCACCGTTCCTCTCTTCCTCCCTCCTCTACCTGTTCACCGTTCCTCTCTTCCTCCCTCTACCTGTTCACTGTTCCTCTCTTCCTCCCTCCTCTACCTGTTCACTGTTCCTCTCTTCCTCCCTCTACCTGTTCACCGTTCCTCTCTTCCTCCCTCCTCTACCTGTTCACCGTTCCTCTCTTCCTCCCTCCTCTACCTGTTCACTGTTCCTCTCTTCCTCCCTCTACCTGTTCACCGTTCCTCTCTTCCTCCCTCCTCTACCTGTTCACTGTTCCTCTCTTCCTCCCTCCTCTACCTGTTCACTGTTCCTCTCTTCCTCCCTCCTCTACCTGTTCACTGTTCCTCTCTTCCTCCCTCCTCTACCTGTTCACTGTTCCTCTCTTCCTCCCTCTACCTGTTCACTGTTCCTCTCTTCCTCCCTCCTCTACCTGTTCACTGTTCCTCTCTTCCTCCCTCCTCTACCTGTTCACTGTTCCTCTCTTCCTCCCTCTACCTGTTCACTGTTCCTCTCTTCCTCCCTCCTCTACCTGTTCACCGTTCCTCTCTTCCTCCCTCTACCTGTTCACCGTTCCTCTCTTCCTCCCTCTACCTGTTCACTGTTCCTCTCTTCCTCCCTCCTCTACCTGTTCACCGTTCCTCTCTTCCTCCCTCCTCTACCTGTTCACCGTTCCTCTCTTCCTCCCTCCTCTACCTGTTCACCTGTTCTACCTGCTCTCTTCCTCCCTCTACCTGTTCACCGTTCCTCTCTTCCTCCCTCCTCTACCTGTTCACTGTTCCTCTCTTCCTCCCTCTACCTGTTCCTCTCTTCCTCCCTCCTCTACCTGTTCACTGTTCCTCTCTTCCTCCCTCCTCTACCTGTTCACCGTTCCTCTCTTCCTCCCTCTACCTGTTCACTGTTCCTCTCTTCCTCCCTCCTCACTCCTCTACCTGTTCACCGTTCCTCTCTTCCTCCCTCCTCTACCTGTTCACCGTTCCTCTCTTCCTCCCTCCTCTACCTGTTCACCGTTCCTCTCTTCCTCCCTCTACCTGTTCACCGTTCCTCTCTTCCTCCCTCTACCTGTTCACTGTTCCTCTCTTCCTCCCTCCTCTACCTGTTCACCGTTCCTCTCTTCCTCCCTCCTCTACCTGTTCACCGTTCCTCTCTTCCTCCCTCTACCTGTTCACTGTTCCTCTCTTCCTCCCTCTACCTGTTCACTGTTCCTCTCTTCCTCCCTCCTCTACCTGTTCACCGTTCCTCTCTTCCTCCCTCCTCTACCTGTTCACCGTTCCTCTCTTCCTCCCTCCTCTACCTGTTCACCGTTCCTCTCTTCCTCCCTCCTCTACCTGTTCACCGTTCCTCTCTTCCTCCCTCCTCTACCTGTTCACCGTTCCTCTCTTCCTCCCTCTACCTGTTCACTGTTCCTCTCTTCCTCCCTCTACCTGTTCACTGTTCCTCTCTTCCTCCCTCCTCTACCTGTTCACTGTTCCTCTCTTCCTCCCTCCTCTACCTGTTCACTGTTCCTCTCTTCCTCCCTCCTCTACCTGTTCACTGTTCCTCTCTTCCTCCCTCCTCTACCTGTTCACTGTTCCTCTCTTCCTCCCTCCTCTACCTGTTCACTGTTCCTCTCTTCCTCCCTCTACCTGTTCACTGTTCCTCTCTTCCTCCCTCCTCTACCTGTTCACCGTTCCTCTCTTCCTCCCTCCTCTACCTGTTCACCATTCCTCTCTTCCTCCCTCCTCTACCTGTTCACTGTTCCTCTCTTCCTCCCTCTACCTGTTCACCGTTCCTCTCTTCCTCCCTCCTCTACCTGTTCACTGTTCCTCTCTTCCTCCCTCTACCTGTTCACCGTTCCTCTCTTCCTCCCTCCTCTACCTGTTCACTGTTCCTCTCTTCCTCCCTCCTCTACCTGTTCACCGTTCCTCTCTTCCTCCCTCCTCTACCTGTTCACTGTTCCTCTCTTCCTCCCTCCTCTACCTGTTCACCGTTCCTCTCTTCCTCCCTCTACCTGTTCACTGTTCCTCTCTTCCTCCCTCCTCTACCTGTTCACCGTTCCTCTCTTCCTCCCTCCTCTACCTGTTCACCGTTCCTCTCTTCCTCCCTCCTCTACCTGTTCACTGTTCCTCTCTTCCTCCCTCTACCTGTTCACCGTTCCTCTCTTCCTCCCTCCTCTACCTGTTCACTGTTCCTCTCTTCCTCCCTCCTCTACCTGTTCACCGTTCCTCTCTTCCTCCCTCCTCTACCTGTTCACCGTTCCTCTCTTCCTCCCTCCTCTACCTGTTCACTGTTCCTCTCTTCCTCCCTCCTCTACCTGTTCACCGTTCCTCTCTTCCTCCCTCCTCTACCTGTTCCTCTCTCCCTCCACCTGTTCTCCGTTCCTCTCCTCACGAGGCAGAAGCGGCGTGGGCATGGTATTTCTACCCATATGGTGCCCTATTCCCTACATTCCCTTAGGGCTCTGGTCGAAAGAAGTGCACTACAGTATATAGGGAATAGAGTGCCATTTAGGATGCATGCTCTGGCAGCAGCATAACAGCAGGCTGTTTTAACACTGAACATATGGGAGGAGTGTGTGTCTATGAGCTGGTGTGTTTCTGACGACCAGGATATCCATCACAGGGCAGTGTGAAAGGTGTGTTTCTGACCACCAGGATATCCATCACAGGGCAGTGTGAAAGGTGTGTTTCTGACCACCAGGATATCCATCACAGGGCAGTGTGAAAGGTGTGTTTCTGACCACCAGGATATCCATCACAGGGCAGTGTGAAAGGTGTGTTTCTGACCACCAGGATATCCATCACAGGGCAGTGTGAAAGGTGTGTTTCTGACCACCAGGATATCCATCACAGGGCAGTGTGAAAGGTGTGTTTCTGACCACCAGGATATCCATCACAGGGCAGTGTGAAAGGTGTGGAGGTGTTGTGTAGTCGCCTTTAATTACAACTGGGCTGTTGTTATGGAGACTCTATGGCGACTGTCTGATGTGACTGTCTATGGTGACTGTTTGTGGTGACCATGTGGTGACTGTCTGTGGTGACTATGAGGTAACCATGTGGTAACTATGTGATGACTGTCTGTGGTGACTATGTGGTGACTGTATGTGGAAACTATGTGGTGACGGTCTGTGGTGACTGTATGTGGTGACTATGTGGTGACTATGTGGTGACGGTCTGTGGTGACTATGTGGTGATTGTCTGTGGTGACTATGTGGTGACGGTCTGTGGTGACTATGTGGTGATTGTCTGTGGTGACTGTCTGTGGTGACTCAGGGGTGACTGTCTGTGGTGACTGTCTGTGGTGACTCAGAGGTGACTGTATGTGGTGACTAAGTGGTGACTGTCAATGATAGTCCAGGCATAAGGGAAGCCTGAGGGATTCCAACTCTGCTAAATGGGGGAAGAGGAGAGAGTTACACTACCCAGGAGTAGGTCTAGTCTGGAGTAAATCTAATCTGGAGTAGTCTGGAATAGGTCTAGTCTGGAGTAGGTCTAATCTGGAGTAGTCTGGAATAGGTCTAGTCTGGAGTGGGTCTAGTCTGGAATAGGTCTAGTCTGGAGTGGGTCTAGTCTGGAGTAGGTCTAGTCTGGAATAGTCTGGAGTGGGTCTAGTCTGGAGTAGGTCTAGTCTGGAGTAGGTCTAGTCTGGAGTGGGTCTAGTCTGGAGTAGGTCTAGTCTGGGGTAAATCTGGTCTGGAGTAGAGAGTGACTAGTTATCCTGCATGGTGTAGGAGAGAACTACCATTGAGGAGGGGAGAGTATGGAGGGGGCTACATGGGAGAGAGTGACGAGTTATCCTGCATGGTAGAGCTGGCATGTTATTATGGGTAAACTGGGCAAAGCACTGTAGAGGACATCCATCACCAAGGGGTTCCACTGGCACTACAGTTGGCACCATGCCCAGAGCAGCCCTGCCCTCTGCCTCTCTCTGTCTGGGTGCCACCCATAGAAACTTCCCGCTGTAGCTTGAAAATACCAGGCACCCGCTGACAAAGAAACTGAGGTTAGACAAACTCTAGCAGGCACACCTCCTCTGGCTCTCTCTCTACTGCATCTCCCTGGCTCTCTCTCCACCTGTCTTCTTGCTACTTGACTCCATCTCCCTGGCTCTCTCTCCACCTTTCTTCTTGCTACTTGACTCCGTCTCCCTGGCTCTCTCTCCACCTGTCTTCTTGCTACTTGACTCCGTCTCCCTGGCTCTCTCTCCACATGTCTCTCTCGCTACTTGACTCCGTCTCCCTGGCTCTCTCTCCACATGTCTCTCTCGCTACTTGACTCCGTCTCCCTGGCTCTCTCTCCACCTGTCTTCTCGCTACTTGACTCCGTCTCCCTGGCTCTCTCTCCACATGTCTCTCTCGCTACTTGACTCCGTCTCCCTGGCTCTCTCTCCACATGTCTCTCTCGCTACTTGACTCCGTCTCCCTGGCTCTCTCTCCACATGTCTCTCTCGCTACTTGACTCCGTCTCCCTGGCTCTCTCTCCACCTGTCTTCTTGCTACTTGACTCCGTCTCCCTGGCTCTCTCTCCACCTGTCTTCTTGCTACTTGACTCCGTCTCCCTGGCTCTCTCTCCACCTGTCTTCTTGCTACTTGACTCCGTCTCCCTGGCTCTCTCTCCACCTGTCTTCTTGCTACTTGACTCCGTCTCCCTGGCTCTCTCTCCACCTGTCTTCTTGCTACTTGACTCCGTCTCCCTGGCTCTCTCTCCACATGTCTCTCTCGCTACTTGACTCCGTCTCCCTGGCTCTCTCTCCACATGTCTCTCTCGCTACTTGACTCCGTCTCCCTGGCTCTCTCTCCACATGTCTCTCTCGCTACTTGACTCCGTCTCCCTGGCTCTCTCTCCACATGTCTCTCTCGCTACTTGACTCCGTCTCCCTGGCTCTCTCTCTACCTGTCTTCTTGCTACTTGACTCCGTCTCCCTGGCTCTCTCTCCACATGTCTCTCTCGCTACTTGACTCCGTCTCCCTGGCTCTCTCTCCACATGTCTCTCTCGCTACTTGACTCCGTCTCCCTGGCTCTCTCTCCACCTGTCTTCTCGCTACTTGACTCCGTCTCCCTGGCTCTCTCTCCACATGTCTCTCTCGCTACTTGACTCCGTCTCCCTGGCTCTCTCTCTACCTGTCTTCTTGCTACTTGACTCCGTCTCCCTGGCTCTCTCTCCACATGTCTTCTTGCTACTTGACTCCGTCTCCCTGGCTCTCTCTCCACATGTCTCTCTCGCTACTTGACTCCGTCTCCCTGGCTCTCTCTCCACATGTCTCTCTCGCTACTTGACTCCGTCTCCCTGGCTCTCTCTCCACATGTCTTCTTGCTACTTGACTCCGTCTCCCTGGCTCTCTCTCCACATGTCTCTCTCGCTACTTGACTCCATCTCCCTGGCTCTCTCTCTACCTGTCTTCTTGCTACTTGACTCCGTCTCCCTGGCTCTCTCTCCACATGTCTCTCTCGCTACTTGACTCTGTCTCCCTGGCTCTCTCTCCACCTGTCTTCTTGCTACTTGACTCCGTCTCCCTGGCTCTCTCTCCACATGTCTCTCTCGCTACTTGACTCTGTCTCCCTGGCTCTCTCTCTACCTGGCTCTCTACCTGTATCTTTTAACTCTCTCTCTCTACCTGGCTATCTTTCTACCTGCCTCTCCCTCCTTACCTGGCTCCCTCCCTCTACCTGGCTCCCTCTACCTGTTTCTCTCTACCTGGCCCCCTCTACCTGTTTCTCTCTACCTGTTTCTCTCTACCTGTTTCTCTCTACCTGGCCCCCTCTACCTGTTTCTCTCTACCTGTTTCTCTCTACCTGGCTCTCTACCTGTATCTTTTAACTCTCTCTCTCTACCTGGCTATCTTTCTACCTGCCTCTCCCTCCTTACCTGGCTCCCTCCCTCTACCTGGCTCCCTCTACCTGTTTCTCTCTACCTGGCCCCCTCTACCTGTTTCTCTCTACCTGTTTCTCTCTACCTGTTTCTCTCTACCTGGCCCCCTCTACCTGTTTCTCTCTACCTGTTTCTCTCTACCTGTATCTTTTAACTCTCTCTCTCTACCTGGCTATCTTTCTACCTGCCTCTCCCTCCTTACCTGGCTCCCTCCCTCTACCTGGCTCCCTCTACCTGTTTCTCTCTACCTGGCCCCCTCTACCTGTTTCTCTCTACCTGTTTCTCTCTACCTGTTTCTCTCTACCTGGCCCCCTCTACCTGTTTCTCTCTACCTGTTTCTCTCTACCTGGCTCTCTACCTGTATCTTTTAACTCTCTCTCTCTACCTGGCTATCTTTCTACCTGCCTCTCCCTCCTTACCTGGCTCCCTCCCTCTACCTGGCTCCCTCTACCTGTTTCTCTCTACCTGGCCCCCTCTACCTGTTTCTCTCTACCTGGCTCCCTCTACCTGTTTCTCTCTACCTGTTTCTCTCTACCTGGCTCCCTCTACCTGTTTCTCTCTACCTGTTTCTCTCTACCTGGCTCCCTCTACCTGTTTCTCTCTACCTGTTTCTCTCTACCTGTTACTCTCTACCTGCCTCTCTCCCTACCTGTTTCTCTCTACCTGCCTCTCTCCCTACCTGTTTCTCTCTACCTGTTTATCTCTACCTGGCTCTCCCTACCTGGCTCCCTCTCTACCTGTCTCCCTTTCTACCTGGCTCCCTCTACCTGGCTCTCCTGGCTGCCTCCCTGTCTTGTGTGCCTCCCTGGGAAGCTTGCCTCTGTATCCTGAATCGTGGAGCCCAGACCCAGCCTTTTAGATGACCGTGCTCCTTATTGTCTACTACCTCTGGCTGCTGTGGCCGTCCTGTGCCACCCCTGAGACTAGACACTCTATTCAGGCTACACTCACAAGCTTTCTACCTCACAGACACACACTGTAAACAAACCTTCTTTCACATAGGGACACCCTCTTCAGAATGGCAACATTGTAAAGATATATAAGCTATATTTAGGTCATTTCTCAAGTATTTCTTGGGGATTTCAAGTACCATCATCTAATTGCAACATTATTCAGATCACTGACCATTTCAAAGTATTCTTAATGTGTCTCCCAACAGCCCTTTCCAGGTTTGGGAATGCCAGGTTTAGGAATGTCAGGTTTGGGAATGCCAGGTTTAGGAATGCCAGGTTTGGGAATTCCAGGTTTGGGAATGCCAGGTTTGGGAATGCCAGGTTTGGGAATACCAGGTTTAGGAATGCCAGGTTTGGGAATGCCAGGTTTGGGAATGCCAGGTTTAGGAATGCCAGGTTTAGGAATGCCAGGTTTGGGAATGCCAGGTTTAGGAATGCCAGATTTGGGAATGCCAGGTTTAGGAATGCCAGGTTTGGGCATGCCAGGTTTAGGAATGCCAGGTTTAGGAATGCCAGGTTTAGGAATGCCAGGTTTGGGAATGCCAGGTTTGGGAATACCAGGTTTAGGAATGCCAGGTTTGGGAATGCCAGGTTTAGGAATGCCAGGTTTGGGAATGCCAGGTTTGGGAATGCCAGGTTTAGGAATGCCAGGTTTAGGAATGCCAGGTTTGGGAATGCCAGGTTTGGGAATGCCAGGTTTAGGAATGCCAGGTTTGGGAATGCCAGGTTTAGGAATGCCAGGTTTGGGAATGCCAGGTTTAGGAATGCCAGGTTTAGGAATGCCAGATTTGGGAATGCCAGGTTTAGGAATGCCAGGTTTGGGCATGCCAGGTTTAGGAATGCCAGGTTTAGGAATGCCAGGTTTAGGAATGCCAGGTTTGGGAATGCCAGGTTTGGGAATACCAGGTTTAGGAATGCCAGGTTTGGGAATGCCAGGTTTAGGAATGCCAGGTTTAGGAATGCCAGGTTTAGGAATGCCAGGTTTGGGAATACCAGGTTTAGGAATGCCAGGTTTGGGAATGCCAGGTTTAGGAATGCCAGGTTTGGGAATACCAGGTTTAGGAATGCCAGGTTTGGGAATGCCAGGTTTAGGAATGCCAGGTTTAGGAATGCCAGGTTTAGGAATGCCAGGTTTGGGAATGCCAGGTTTGGGAATACCAGGTTTAGGAATGCCAGGTTTGGGAATGCCAGGTTTAGGAATGCCAGGTTTGGGAATGCCAGGTTTGGGAATACCAGGTTTAGGAATGCCAGGTTTAGGAATGCCAGGTTTGGGAATGCCAGGTTTAGGAATGCCAGGTTTAGGAATGCCAGGTTTGGGAATGCCAGGTTTGGCACTTGGCTGGAGTGCTGCAGCAAGGGAATGTCAGATCTGGGCATGTAATGAGGATTTCTATCCACAGTTTGCTCTGAACTGGCGCTGCATATCAACATTAACAACATGACAAACAGCACAGGGTGAAGTCACGAGAGAGAGAGATAGGTGAAGTCACGAGGGAAAGACATATGTGAAGTCATGAGAGAGAGAGATATGTGAAGTCACTAGAGAGAGAGAGGCAGTTGAAGTCCCTAGAGAGAAAGGCAGAGAGAGGCAGAGAGAGAGAGAGAGAGAGACAGAGAGAGAGAGAAACTAGAATGCTATTTGGCCCTAAACAGAGGGTACACAGTGGCAGAATACCTGACCACTGAGACTGACCCAAACTTAAGGAATGGCATGACTCTCAAGAGAAGACAGGCTATGTGCTCACTGCCCACAAAATGAGGTGGAAACTGAGCTGCACTTCCTAACCTCCTGCCCAATGTAATGACCATATTAGAGAGACATATTTCCTTCAGATTACACAGATCCACAAAGAATTTGATAACAAATCCAATTTTGATAAACTCCCATATCTACTGGGTGAAATACCACAGTGTTGCATCACAGCAGCAAGATTTGTGACCTGTTGCCACAAGAAAAGGGCAACCAGTGAAGAACAAACACCATTGTAAATACAACCCATATTTATGCTTATTTATTTTCCCTTGTGTACTTTAACCATTTGTACATTGTTACAACACTGTATATATATATATATATATATATATATATTTATATATATATAATATGACATTTGTAATGTCTCTATTGTTTTGAAACTTCTGTATGTGTAATGTTTACTGTTAATTTTATTGTTTATTTCACTTTTGTATATTATCTACCTCATTTGCCTTCGCAATGTTTCCCATGCCAATAAAGCCCCTTGAATTGAATTGAATTGAGAGAGAGAGAGAGAGAGAGAGATCTACCTCACTGGCTTTGGCAATGTTAAGATATGTATCCCATGCCAATCAAGCCCCTTGAATTGAATTGAATTGAGAGAGGCAGAGAGATAGAGAGAACGAGAGAGAGAGAAATATGTGACTAAGTCCTCCAGTCTTATCCCAACACTTTACAATGTTTATCTCTTAAAGAAGAGACAGACAGAGAAATAGAGGAAGGCGATTCAGCACATCAGTCATCCTGTCAATCATTTGTCTTCTTCAAGTGACTGACAGGCGTTCATCGCCCAGAGAGCTCAGCACCAAGATCCTAAATCTACTGTATCTGCACTACCCTGCAACACCTCATCATTTACCTGATACTTTACACAAGTCAATCCCGCCAATTGTGCTTCAAATTACCCTGGTGATCTCTGGGTAATTATGCCAGAAGGAGTCAGAACAACCAGTAGATTAGTACCAGGAAAAATATAAACAATCAGAACTGAACAAAATATTAACACAACATTTCAAGTGTTTCATGAGCTGAAATAAAATATTTCTGAAATTTTTCATACACACAAAATGGTTATTTCTCTCAAATGTTGTGAACAAATTTGTTTACATCCCTGTTGGTGAGCATTTCTCCTTTGCCAAGATAATCCATCCACCTGACAGGTGTGGCATATCAAGAAGCTGATTAAACAGCATGGTGATTACACAGGTGCACCTTGTGCTGTGGATAGTAAAAGGCCACTCTAAAATGTGTAGTTTTGTCACACAACACAATGCCACAGATGTCTCAAGTTTTGAGGGAGCGTGCAATTAGCATGCTGACTGCAGGAAGGTCCACCAGAGCTGTTGTCAGATTATTGAATGTTCATTTCTCCACCATAAGCCGCCTCCAACGCCGTTTTAGAGAATTTGCCAGTCCGTCCAACCGGTCTCACAACCACAGAGACAGGATCTCTTTAAACGACTAGACAGTGTCTCTTTAAACGACCAGACAGGGTCTCTTTAAACGATCAGACAGGATCTCTTTAAACGACTAGACAGTGTCTCTTTAAACGACAAGACAGGATCGCTTTAAATGACCAGACAGGAGCTCTTTAAACGACCAGACAGGGTCTGTTTAAAGGACCAGACAGGATCTCTTTAAATGACCAGCTCAAGACCTGGAGGGGAAGGCTTTTAACGAGCTTCAACAAGCCAAAATAATTAAGAGAAGTGAGGATTTACCAGTATGTAATTAAGGGCTCTAGCTGTGGTAGGACAGCAGTAGAGAAGGGCACATATGGGGCTTCGTCCCAAATGGCACCCTATTCCCTACACAGGGCCCATAGGGCTCTGGTCAAAAGTAGTGCACTATGTAGGGAATAAGGTGTAATTTGTGACTCAGACACGGACAAGACAGTACCTGCACTGCACCCTTTCTATTTAATTAACCCCTGTGACACAAGGTTGTTACCAAAGCACGGGCCGAGTGAATCAGAGAGATGACTTCCTGTTGCTCCAGCCTATTGTCATCCAGGGGTTTAGACAGGAAGAAGTGCTGCTCCGAGGTAGTGGACCCGTGGAGGGACCTTTACACCATATGATCTAGCTAAGAGTTCATTACAACGGATTAAAAACAACTCCTTGATTATTTTAATCTGTTATTTAACCTGTTCTGGTTAAAACTTGAACCGAGTTTCTGCTACACTATAATCTGCAAAATTGTAATTATTCGCCTACCTCCTCATGCCTTTTGCACACAATGTATATAGACTCTCTTTTTTTCTACTGTGTTATTGACTTGTTAATTGTTTACTCCATGTGTAACTCTGTGTTGTCTGTTCACACTGCTATGCTTTATCTTGGCCAGGTCGCAGTTGCAAATGAGAACTTGCTCTCTCAACTGGCCTACCTGGTTAAATAAAGGTGTTCTCAACTAGCCTACCTGGTTAAATAAAGGTGTTCTCAACTAGCCTACCTGGTTAAATAAAGGTGTTCTCAACTGGCCTACCTGGTGAAATAAAGGTGTTCTCAACTGGCCTACCTGGTGAAATAAAGGTGTTCTCAACTAGCCTACCTGGTTAAATAAAGGTGTTCTCAACTAGCCTACCTGGTTAAATAAAGGTGTTCTCAACTAGCCTACCTGGTTAAATAAAGGTGTTCTCAACTAGCCTACCTGGTTAAATAAAGGTGTTCTCAACTAGCCTACCTGGTTAAATAAAGGTGTTCTCAACTAGCCTACCTGGTTAAATAAAGGTGTTCTCAACTAGCCTACCTGGTTAAATAAAGGTGTTCTCAACTAGCCTACCTGGTTAAATAAAGGTGTTCTCTACTAGCCTACCTGGTTAAATAAAGGTGTTCTCTACTAGCCTACCTGGTTAAATAAAGGTGTTCTCAACTAGCCTACCTGGTGAAATAAAGGTGTTCTCAACTAGCCTACCTGGTTAAATAAAGGTGTTCTCAACTAGCCTACCTGGTGAAATAAAGGTGTTCTCAACTGGCCTACCTGGTTAAATAAAGGTGTTCTCAACTGGCCTACCTGGTGAAATAAAGGTGTTCTCAACTAGCCTACCTGGTTAAATAAAGGTGTTCTCAACTAGCCTACCTGGTTAAATAAAGGTGTTCTCAACTAGCCTACCTGGTTAAATAAAGGTGAAATAAAAAATAAAAATAAAACTCCTTGGAACAGTCTCACTTCATGGCTGGAACCGAGTTTCTGTTACACTAAAAAGTGAATTTGTTGGTGAATGGAAATGTCTGTCTGGTATGAAGCAATAACGTATCATTCTTCTTCTATCAAAGCCTCTCCATCTCTGACATTATAGAAACAGAGGACTGGGAACATTTATCTTTACTGAGGTTTACTACGTGGCTTAAAACCGCCCATTTTCAGCTCACGCTAAATAGACCTTAACTGAACTTGATTATAATCGAGCCATAATAAAGATGTCTCTTGTCCTTTGGCTATTAAGAGGCTAGGACTGGGCTCATGTCCCCTTGTTTATTATACGAGCGTGGTTGCTAAGGTAACACTGACCAGCGTCAGGGAGGCTATAAACACACATAGACACCCCGTTGTGGGGGGTTTTCTTCCCGGGACTGTTCTGAAAACTTCTTAAAAATCATATTTTATTTCTCTACGAAGCCTCTAATATGAAAGCTCTGTTCTGTGGCAGAGAAAAAACATTGATCACTGTAGACTAGTATCACAACACTGTTAGTCCAAAAGAGGAGAGGAGAGGAGGAGAGAAGAGAGAGGAGAGGAGAGAAGAGAGGAGAGGAGAGGAGGAGAGAGAGGAGGTGGAGAGAGAGGAGAGAAGAGAGGAAGGAGAGGAGAGGAGAAGAGAGGAAGGACAGGAGAGGTGAAGAGAGTAAGGACAGGAGAGGAGAAGAGAGAGAGGAGAGCAGAGGACAGAAGAGGAGTGGAGAGGAGAGAAAGACGATAGAGGAGAGGAGCAGAGGGGAGAGGAGGGGAGGGGAGAGGAGAGAGGGTAGTTGCGTGAGTTGACAAATATAGCTAACATTTTGTGACACTAGCACTGGCCGAGGGGAACTTGACCAGCGAGCAGAAGGGAATGGCTCCTACATTAGTGGCAGCCTCAGAGACCTCTGTGTTTCTAAATATTTATGTTGAGGAGTAAACACACGTCAACTCTGATCTGTAGCTGGCAGTGTGTGTGTGTGTGTGTGTGTGTGTGTGTGTGTTTCTGGCAATACTGTAGCCACGAGGCTAGGAGCTGCTGAGTTCTTCAGAGAGAGAGGACTCTCTGTTACATGGTCTCCGTCTCATTCAACCAACATGCATGATCATGGACATGTCCTTAGTCTCCTCCAATCAACATGTATGATCATGGACATGTCCTTGGTCTCCTCCAATCAACATGTATGATCATGGGCATGTCCTTAGTCTCCTCCAATCAACATGTATGATCATTGGCATGTCCTTAGTCTCCTCCAATCAACATGTTTATATAGCTGTTTATATAGCCAGTCATATAGCCGTTTATATAGCCGTTTATATAGCCAGTCATATAGCCAGTCATACAGCCGTTTATATAGCCAGTCATATAGCCGTTTATATAGCCAGTCATATAGCCGTTTATATAGCCAGTCATATAGCCAGTCATATAGCCGTTTATATAGCCAGTCATATAGCCAGTCATATAGCCAGTCATATAGCCGTTTATATAGCCGTTTATATAGCCAGTCATATAGCCGTTTATATAGTCAGTCATACAGCCGTTTATATAGCCAGTCATATAGCCAGTCATATAGCCGTTTATATAGCCAGTCATATAGCCGTTTATATAGCCAGTCATATAGCCAGTCATATAGCCGTTTATATAGCCAGTCATATAGCCGTTTATATAGCCAGTCATATAGCCAGTCATATAGCCGTTTATATAGCCAGTCATATAGCCGTTTGTATAGCCAGTCATATAGCCAGTCATATAGCCGTTTATATAGCCAGTCATATAGCCAGTCATATAGCCGTTTATATCGCCAGTCATATAGCCAGTCATATAGCCGTTTATATAGCCGTTTATATAGCCAGTCATATAGCCGTTTATATAGCCAGTCATATAGCCGTTTATATAGCCAGTCATATAGCCGTTTATATAGCCAGTCATATAGCCGATTATATAGCCAGTCATATAGCCGTTTATATAGCCAGTCATATAGCCGTTTATATAGCCAGTCATATAGCCGTTTATATAGCCTGTCATATAGCCGTTTATATAGCCAGTCATATAGCCAGTCATATAGCCGTTTATATAGCCTGTCATATAGCCGTTTATATAGCCAGTCATATAGCCAGTCATATAGCCGTTTATATAGCCGTTTATATAGCCAGTCATATAGCCAGTCATATAGCCAGTCATATAGCCGTTTATATAGTTGTTTATATAGCCAGTCATATAGCCAGTCATATAGCCAGTCAAATAGCCAGTCATATAGCCAGTCATATAGCCGTTTATATAGCCAGTCATATAGCCAGTCATATAGCCAGTCATATAGCCAGTCATATAGCCGTTTATATAGTTGTTTATATAGCCAGTCATATAGCCAGTCATATAGCCAGTCAAATAGCCAGTCATATAGCCAGTCATTTAGCCGTTTATATAGCCGTTTATATAGCCTGTCATATAGCCGTTTATATAGCCAGTCATATAGCCGTTTATATAGCCGTTTATATAGCCTGTCATATAGCCAGTCATTTAGCCGTTTATATAGCCTGTCATATAGCCAGTCATATAGCCGTTTATATAGCCTGTCATATAGCCAGTGATATAGCCGTTTATATAGCCGTTTATATAGCCAGTCATATAGCCAGTCATATAGCCGTTTATATAGCCGTTTATATAGCCAGTCATATAGCCAGTCATATAGCCGTTTATATAGCCGTTTATATAGCCAGTCATTTAGCCAAAATTCACCCGACTTCTTGTGGGAAGCTTGTGGAAGGCTAACTGAAATGTTTGACCCAAGTTAAACAATTTAAAGGCAATGCAACCAAATACTAATTGAGTGTATGTAAATGTCTGACCCACTGGGAATGTGATGAAGGAAATAAAAGCTGAAATAAATCATTCTCTCTACTATTATTCTGACATTTCACATTCTTAAAATAAAGTGGTGATACTAATTGACCTAAAACAGGGAATTTTTACTCAGATTAAATGTCAGGAATAGTTAAAATTGTAGTTTAAATCTATTTGGCTAAGGTGTATGTAAACTTCCGACTTCAACTGTAGGTATTATTTTTGTCCAGATGGGAGTGCGATGGTGATTACGTCATCTGTGGACCTGTTGGGGCGGTATTCAGACTGAAGTGGGTCTAGGGTGGAGGTGATATGATCCTTGACTGGTCTCTCAAAGTACTTCATGATGACAGAAGTGAGTGCTTCGGGGCGGGAGTCATTTAGTTCAGAGAACAGTAAGTGACAGTAAGAACAGTCTATCCCAAACCTTTACCCTTAACCATTCGGAGTTAATGTCTGAACTTAACCCTAAACAATTCTAAATGTGAGGTTTGGATCCAACATGGATGAACGTCTAATTCTGACGTGAGACTGTGAGAACTGGTTGCTGTTATCGCTCAACCTCAACACATTACGAGCACGAGCACACACACACACACACACACACACACACACACACACACACACACACACACATACACACACACACACACACACACACTCAATAAACACCTTCAACACATTACGGCCCTGTCATAACAGCATAACAGCCGGGACGAAAAGGATGCATCTGACAAACAATCCCAAGTGAAAACACATTTCCCCTCTCAGAGGGAGGAAAGGAGCGAGGCTCTCTGCTCTAGAATTATTTTTTTCCCTCTAACAGCTTCCTCTGTTTAGCCCAAACTGTCCACAAACCATCAGGCTTCACACTCACTACATATCTGGCCTTAAACACACACTTACTGTACATAATGTGTACACAAGATACTGTCTGTCTCTCTCCCTCCCTCCCTTCCTACCCCTTTCACTTTCCCTACCCCCTGTTCCTCCCTCCCCCTGTTCCTCCCTACCTCTCTCCCTCCCTCCCCCTACCCCTTTTACATTCCCTCCCTCCCTCCCCCCTCTCTCTCTCCCTCCCTCCCTACCCCTCTCTCTCTCCCTCCCTCCCTCCTCCTCCTGCCCCCTCTCTCTTTCTCTCTCTCCCTCCCTCCCTCCCTCCCTCCCTCCCCCCTCCCTCCCTCCCTCCCTCCCTCCCTCCCTCCCTCCCCCTCCCTCCCTACCTCTCTCCCTCCCTCCCTTCCTACCCCTTTCACTTTCCCTAACCCCTGTTCCACCCTCCCTCCCCTCTGTTCCTCCCTCCCCCTGTTCCTCCCTACCTCTCTCCCTCCCTCCCCCTACCCCTTTTACATTCCCTCCCTCCCTACCCCCTCCCTCCCTACCCCCTCCCTCCCTCCCCCTGTTCCTCCCTACCTCTCTCCCTCCCTCCCTCCCTTCCTACCCCTTTCACTTTCCCTACCCCCTGTTCCGCCCTCCCTCCCTCCCCTCTGTTCCTCCCCCTCCCCCCTGTTCCTCCCTACCTCTCTCCCTCCCTCCCCCCCTACCCCTTTTACATTCCCTCCCTCCCTCCCCCCCTCTCTCTCCCTCCCTCCCTACCCCCTCTCTCTCCCTCCCTCCCTCTCCTCCTCCCCCCCCCCTCTCTCTTTCTCTCTCTCCCTCCCTACCTCCATCCCTCCCCCTCCCTCCCTCCCTCCCTCCCTCCCTCCCTCCCTCCCTCCCCCCCTCCCTCCCTCCCTCCCTCCCTCCCTCCCTCCCTCCCTCCCTCCCTCCCTCCCTCCCTCCCTCCCTCCCTCCCTCCCTCCCTACCTCTCTCCCTCCCTCCCTTCCTACCCCTTTCACTTTCCCTACCCCCTGTTCCACCCTCCCTCCCCTCTGTTCCTCCCTCCCCCTGTTCCTCCCTACCTCTCTCCCTCCCTCCCCCTACCCCTTTTACATTCCCTCCCTCCCTCCCTCCCTACCCCCTCCCTCCCTCCCTCCCCCCTGTTCCTCCCTACCTCTCTCCCTCCCTCCCTCCCTTCCTACCCCTTTCACTTTCCCTACCCCCTGTTCCACCCTCCCTCCCTCCCCTCTGTTCCTCCCTCCCCCTGTTCCTCCCTACCTCTCTCCCTCCCTCCCCCTACCCCTTTTACATTCCCTCCCTCCCTCACTCCTGCCACTCGACTTAGTGCTTAGGGTCGTTGTTCTGTTTGAAGGTGAACCTTCGCCTCAGTCTGAGGTCCTAAGCGCTCTGGAGCAGGTTTTCATCAAGGATCTCTCGCTGTACTTTGCTCCATTCATCTTTCCCTCAATCCTGACTAGTCTCCCAGTCCATGCTGCTGAAAAACATCCCCACAGCATGATGCTACCACCACCATGCTTCACCGTAGGGATGGTGCCAGGTTTCCTCCAACGTGACGCTCGGCATTCAGGACAAAGAGTTCAATCTTGTTTCTCATGGTCTAAGGGGCCTTTAGGTGCCTTTTGGCAAACTTTTTGCCTTTTACTGAGGAGTGGCTTCCGTCTGGCCACTCTACCATAAAGGCCTGATTGGTGGTGTGCTGCAGAGATGGTTGTCCTTCTGGAAGGTTCTCCCACGTCCACAGAGGAACTCTGGAGCTCTGTCAGAGTGACCATTGGGTTCTTGGTCACCTCCCTGACCAAGGTCTGAATACTTACGTAAATAAGGTATTTCTGTTTCATATTTTTTTGTAAATAAATTTGCTAAAAGTGATTAAAACCTGTTTTTTTTCCCGCTATGTCATTATGTGGTATTGTGTGTACATTGATGAGGGGGAAAAAAGGCTGTAACGAAACAAAATGGCGGAGAAAAGTCAAAGGATCTGCATACTTCACAAACGCTCCTTATGTAAAGTCCCGTCCCTGCCTTTCTGTCTAGATAAACATCCACTGATTTCCTTATTTGATACAGTGTGGAACAGAAGCATTACTGAATTTCAATCACTCTAACCGGCCCACCAAATGGAGTCCTGCCATTCTTGTCAGCAATTGGGTTGATAATTATGTTTGGACCGATTTAATGTATACAGTGACTTCACTTCCTGTCTCACTATGCTAAACAAAGGACATATTGAGGCAAAGCCTGGTCTGGCATGTTACTATTATCGAGGGCAGTACACAGGTGGCAGCATCACGAGATTTGAGAAACAGGAAGTCTAGATCTCCTTAACAGAAAGCTGCTGTGCAGTTTTTTTTAAGCACAAGTGACGAATTGAATTTCCTCATGAGTGCAATACTAAAGTTTATCAATAAGTACGTCAGAACTGACTGGTTGTGACTGATCGAGCCTCATTTCAAATTTCACTCTTCCTCCTCCTCATCTCTCCATTTCCCTCCTCCTCACTTGAGTCTCACATGTCTCTAACTCTCCTGAGAGACTCTAGTCTCGCGTCCATTCTCTAATCCCACACACAACACACGCACACACACACACATTCTCTAATCGTACAGAGGCGTACGACCCTGAGGAAGGGAATAATAGAAGAAGAAATGACTTTCATTAAGAAATTCAGATACCCCCTCATCCTTTTGATCTCGTGCCAGAAGAACATTTATGCTGATGAGATGCATAAATACAGTTCTTAAATTATCCCCTTCCTCTTTACTGTATTCAACAGCTACGGACCAGAGTTCCTCTTTACTGTATTCAACAGCTACGGTCCAGAGTTCCTCTTTACTGTATTCAACAGCTACGGACCAGAGTTCCTCTTTACTGTAGTCAACAGCTACGGACCAGAGTTCCTCTTTACTGTATTCAACAGCTACGGACCAGAGTTCCTCTTTACTGTATTCAACAGCTACGGACCAGAGTTCCTCTTTACTGTATTCAACAGCTACGGACCAGAGTTCCTCTTTACTGTATTCAACAGCTACGGACCAGAGTTCCTCTTTACTGTATTCAACAGCTACGGACCAGAGTTCCTCTTTACTGTATTCAACAGCTACGGACCAGAGTTCCTCTTTACTGTATTCAACAGCTACGGACCAGAGTTCCTCTTTACTGTAGTCAACAGCTACAAACACACAGATTTCTTCTATTCTGATTTGAGAGGTGATTTAGGAGCACACACACACACACACACACAGACACAGACACAGACACACACACACACACACACACACACACACACACACACAGACACAGACACACACACACACAGACAGACAGACAGACAGACAGACAGACACACACACACACACACACACACACACACACACACACACACACAGACAGACACACACACACACACACAGACACACACACACACACACACACACACACACACACACACACACACACACACACACACACACACACACACAGACACACACACAGAGTGAGTGAGAGTGTGTGTGAGAGTGCATGTGTGTTTGTCTGTGTGTGTGTGTGTGTGTGTGTGTCTGTGTATGTGAGTGAGAGTGTGTGTGTGTGTGTGTGTGTGTGTGTGTGTGTGTGATACTGTTTGGTACTGTCACAAAGCTAACTAAAAAGCAGCATTCCCCAAGAGAGGATTGCTTTCACTTCAGCAGTAATAAATTCATGAACTTCTTTGAGGAAAAGATCATGATCATTAGAAAGCAAATTACAGACTCTTCTTTAAATCTGAGTATTCCTCCAAAGCTCAGTTGTCCTGAATCTGCACAACTCTGCCAGGACCTAGGATCAAGAGAGACACTCAAGTGTTTTAGTACTATATCTCTTGACACATTGATTAAAATAATCATGGCCTCTAAACCTTCAAGCTGCATACTGGACCCTATTCCAACTAAACTACTGAAAGAGCTGCTTCCTGTGCTTGGCCCTCCTATGTTGAACATAATAAACGGCTCTCTATCCACCGGATGTGTACCAAACTCACTAAAAGTGGCAGTAATAAAGCCTCTCTTGAAAAAGCCAAACCTTGACCCAGAAAATATAAAAAACTATCGGCCTATATCGAATCTTCCATTCCTCTCAAAAATCTTAGAGAAGGCTGTTGCTCAGCAACTCACTGCCTTCCTGAAGACAAACAATATATACGAAACGCTTCAGTCTCGTTTTAGACCCCATCATAGCACCGAGACTGCACTTGTGAAGGTGGTAAATGACCTTTTAATAGCATCAGAGCATCTCTGCATCTGTCCTTGTGCTCCTAGACCTTAGTGCTGCTTTTGATACCATTGATCACCACATTCTTTTGGAGAGAAACCCAAATCGAAAACATAATGTAAACTTTCACTGCTATGCGGATGACACACAGCTGTACATTTCAATGAAACATGATGAAGCCCCAAAATTGCCCTCCCTGGAAGCCTGTGTTTCAGACATAAGGAAGTGGATGGCTGCAAACTTTCTTTTTTAAACTCGGACAAAACAGAGATGCTTGTTCTAGGTCCCAGGAAACAAAGAGACCTCCTGTTGAATCTGACAATTAATCTTAATGGTTGTACAGTCGTCTCAAATAAAACTGTGAAGGACCTCGGCGTTACTCTGGACCCTGATCTCTCTTTTGAAGAACATATCAAGACCATTTCAAGGACAGCTTTTTTCCATCTACGTAACATTGCAATAATCTGAAACTTTCTGTCCAAAAATTATGCAGAAAAATGTATCCATACTTTTGTTACTTCCAGGTAAGACTACTGCAATGCTCTACTTTCCGGCTACCCGGATAAAGCACTAAATAAACTTCAGTTGGTGCTAAATACGGCTGCTAGAAGCCTGACTAGAACCAAAAAATGTATCATATTACTCCAGTGCTAGCCTCTCTACACTGGCTTCCTGTCAAAGCAAGGGCTGATTTCAAGGTTTTACTGCTAACCTACAAAGCATTACATGGGCTTACTCCTACATATCTTTCTGATTTGGTCCGGCCGTACATACCTACCCGTATGCTACGGTCACAAGACGCAGGCCTCCTAATTGTCCCTAGAATTTCTAAGCAAACAGCTGGAGGCAGGACTTTCTCCTATAGAGCTCCATTTATGGAACGGTCTGCCTACCCATGTCAGAGACGCAGACTCAGTCTCAACCTTTAAGTCTTTACTGAAGACTCATCTCTTCAGTGGGTCATATGATTGAGTGTAGTCTGGCCCAGGAGTGGGAAGGTGAAAGGAAAGGCTCTGGAGCAACGAACCGCCCTTGCTGTCTCTGCCTGGCCGGTTCCCCTCTTTCCACTGGGATTCTATGCCTCTAACCTTATTACAGGGGCTGAGTCACTGGCTTACTGGGGCTCTCTCATGCCGTCCCTAGGAGGGGTGCGTCACTTGAGTGGGTTGAGTCACTGACGTGAGCTTCCTGTCTGGGTTGGTGCCGCCCCCCTTTGGTTGTGCCGTGGGGGGGATCTTTGTGGGCTATACTCGGCCTTGTCTCAGGATGGTAAGTTGGTGGTTGAAGATATCGCGCGAGTGGTGTGGGGGCTGTGCTTTGGCAAAGTGGGTGGGGTTATATCCTTCCTGTTTGGCCCTGTCCGGGGGTATCATCGGATGGGGCCACAGTGTCTCCTGACCCCTCCTGTCTCAGCCTCCAGTATTTATGCTGCAGTAGTTTGTGTGTCGGGGGGCTAGGTTCAGTTTGTTATATCTGGAGAACTTCTCCTGTCTTATCCGGTGTCCTGTGTGAATTTATGTATGCTCTCTCTAATTCTCTCTTTCTTTCTCTCTCTCGGAGTACCTGAGCCCTGGGACCATGCCTCAGGACTACTTGGCATGATGACTCCTTGCTGTCCCCAGTCCACCTGGCTGTGCTGCTGCTCCAGTTGCAACTGTTCTGCCTGCAGCTATGGAATCCTGACCTGTTCACCGGACGTGCTACCTGTCCCAGACCTGCTGTTTTCAACTCTCTAGAGACAGCAGGAGCGGTAGAGATACTCTTAATGATCGACTATGAAAAGCCAACTGACATTTACTCCTGAGGTGCTGAATTGTTGCACCCTCGACAACTACTGTGATTATTATTATTTGACCATGTTGGTCATCTATGAACATTTGAACATCTTGGCCATGTTCTGTTATAATCTCCACCCGGCACAGCCAGAAGAGGACTGGCCACCCCGCATAGTCTGGTTCCTCTCTAGGTTTCTTCCTAGGTTTTGGCCTTTCTAGGGAGTTTTTCCTAGCCACCGCTTCTACACCGGCATTGCTTGCTGTTTGGGGTTTTAGGCCGGGTTTCTGTACAGCACTTTGCGATATCTGCTGATGTAAGAAGGGCTATATAAATACATTTGATTTGATTTGTGTGTGAGTCTGTGTGTGTGAGTGTGTGTGTGTGTGAGTCTGTGTGTGTGTGTGTGTGTGTGTAACGCAACACAATAGGCCCCTGACATCATGTGCAGTCTCTTGGCTCCTATCTATTTCCCCTCTCACGGTCTCCAGGGAGACCCTGGGGATATCTCTATGGTGACGGTTGATGAAGTTACTTACAAAATGGCCCCCTGATTCCCCATGTGGAAGTAGTGCATACGCAGCATTCGGGAAAGTATTCAGGTGAGACTCTCTAACGAACACGCACATCTCGGTTGCTCTAGGATGTCCACAGACCAAGTTTTGAAAGTTCAACAATCTGAAAGTTTGAAAGTTCTGAAAGTTCAACAATATGCCTGGAAGTATAAAGTACATTCAGAAAGTATTAGACCCCTTGACTTTTTCCACATTTTGTTACGTTTCAGCCTTATTCTAAAATGGATTAAATTGTTTCCCTCAGAAAAACCCACACAATACCCCATAATGATCTACACACAATACCCCATAATGATCTACACACATTACCCCATAATGATCTACACACAATACCCCATAATGACAAAGCGAAAACTGGTTTTTATTTTTTAGAAATGTTTGCAAAAGTATTTAAAATAAAAAAATTAAAAAATTGTCAGAGTGACCATCGGGTTCCCGGATCAAGGTCCTTCTCCCCTGATTGCTCAGTTTGGTCGGCCAGCTCTAGGAAGAGTCTTGGTGGTTCCAAACTTCTTCCATTTCAGAATGATGGAGGCCACTGTGTTCTTGAGAACCTGTTTTTACATGTTTGTTTTTAAAAAATAAATTAGCAAAAAAAATGATAAAAACCTGTTTTCGCTTTGTCATTATGCACTATTGTCTGTATATTGATGAGGATTTGTGTTTATTTAATACATTTTAGAGTAAGGCTGTAACCTAACAGAATGTGGAAAAAGAGAAAGGGGTCTGAATACTTTCTGAATGCGCTGTATATAGGGAATAGGGTGCCATTTGGGACGTACCTGTGTACTCATAGGAGAAAAGGTTCCCAGGGTGGATCAACACAGTGTCACTATGGAACATGATCATTGATTTCCCTGTAGGAAAAGCTGCTTTCAATGTGTGTCGGATGTAAATCATGCCAGATGAATAGATAAATAAAGTTAATTAAAGATTGAATAAATACAAAAATAGGTATATACATGGATAGATATGTATTGTTATGAATATAGATATAGATATGGATTGTTATGAATATAGATATAGATATGGATTGTTATGAATATAGATATAGATATGGATTGTTATGAATATAGATATAGATATGGATTGTTATGAATATAGATATAGATATGGATTGTTATGGATGTAGATATAGATATGGATTGTTATGAATATAGATATAGATATGGATTGTTATGAATATAGATATAGATATAGATATGGATTGTTATGAATATAGATATAGATATAGATATGGATTGTTATGGATGTAGATATAGATATATATATGGATTGTTATGGATGTAGATATAGATATAGATAAGGATTGTTATGGATGTAGATATAGATATAGATATGGATTGTTATGGATGTAGATATAGATATAGATATGGATTGTTATGGATATAGATATAGATATGGATTGTTATGAATATAGATATAGATATGGATTGTTATGGATATAGATATAGATATGGATTGTTATGGATATAGATATAGATATAGATATGGATTGTTATGGATATAGATATAGATATGGATTGTTATGAATATAGATATAGATATGGATTGTTATGAATATAGATATAGATATGGATTGTTATGAATATAGATATAGATATGGATTGTTATGGATATAGATATAGATATGGATTGTTATGAATATAGATATAGATATGGATTGTTATAAATATAGATATAGATATAGATAAGGATTATTATGGATGTAGATATAGATATAGATATGGAGTGTTATGGATATAGATATAGATATGGATTGTTATGAATATAGATATAGATATGGATTGTTATGAATATAGATATAGATATGGATTGTTATGAATATAGATATAGATATAGATATGGATTGTTATGAATATAGATATAGATATAGATATGGATTGTTATGAATATAGATATAGATATAGATATGGATTGTTATGAATATAGATATATATATAGATATGGATTGTTATGAATATAGATATAGATATATATATATATACTAATGGATTGTCATGAATATAGATATAGATATAGATAAGGATTGTTATGAATATAGATATAGATATAGATAAGGATTGTTATGGATGTAGATATAGATATAGATAAGGATTGTTATGAATATAGATATAGATATAGATATGGATTGTTTTGAATATAGATATAGATATGGATTGTTATGAATATAGATATAGATATGGATTGTTATGAATATAGATATAGATATAGATAAGGATTGTTATGAATATAGATATAGATATAGATATGGATTGTTATGAATATAGATATAGATATAGATAAGGATTGTTATGAATATAGATATAGATATGGATTGTTATAAATATAGATATAGATATAGATAAGGATTATTATGGATGTAGATATAGATATAGATATGGATTGTTATGGATGTAGATATAGATATGGATTGTTATGAATATAGATATAGATATGGATTGTTATGAATATAGATATAGATATGGATTGTTATGAATATAGATATAGATATAGATATGGATTGTTATGAATATAGATATAGATATGGATTGTTATGAATATAGATATAGATACGGATTGTTATGAATATATATATATATATGGGTTGTTATGAATATAGATATAGATATAGATATGGATTGTTATGAATATAGATATAGATATAGATATGGATTGTTATGAATATGGATATAGCTATAGATATGGATTGTCATGAATACAGATATAGATATAGATATGGATTGTTATGAATATAGATATAGATATGGATTGTTATGAATATAGATATAGATACGGATTGTCATGAATATAGATATAGATATAGATTGGTATGGATATAGATACGGACAGAAAATGATATAGATATGGATATAGATACGGACAGAAAAGGATATGGATATAGATATGGATATAGATACAGATAGATATGGATAGAAATGGATATAGATACGGATATAGATATGGATATAGATACTAGATATAGATACTAGAGGTTGACCGATTAATCGGAATGGCCGATTAATTAGGGCCGATTTCAAGTTTTCATAACAATCGGAAATCGGTATTTTTGGACACAATTTTTTTTTTGCACCTTTTATTTAATCTTTATTTAACTAGACAAGTCAGTTAAGAACACATTCTTATTTTCAATGACGGCCTAGGAACAGTGGGTTAACTGCCTGTTCAGGGGCAGAACGACAGATTTTTACCTTGTCAGCTCGGGGATTCAATCTTGCAACCTTACAGTTAACTAGTCCAACGCTCTAACCACCTGCCTCTCATTGCACTCCATGACGAGCCTGCCTGTTATGCGAATGCAGTAAGCCAAGGTAAGTTGCTAGCTAGCATTAAACTTATCTTATAAAAAACAATCAATCAATCAATCAGAATCACTAGTTAACTACACATGGTTGATGATATTACTAGTTTATCTAGCGTGTCCTGCGTTGCATATAATCGATGCGGTGCGTATTCGCAAAAAAGGACTGTCCTTGCTCCAATTTGTACCTAACCATAAACATTAATGCCTTTCTTAAAATCAATACGCAAGTATATATTTTTAAACCTGTATATTTAGCTAAAATAAATCCAGGTTAGCAAGCAATGTTAACCAGGTGAAATTGTGTCACTTCTCTTGCGTTCATTGCACGCAGAGTCAGTGTATATGCAACAGTTTGGGCCGCCTAATTTGCCAGAATTTTACGTAATTATGACATAACATTGAAGGTTGTGCAATGTAACAGGAATATTTAGACTTATGGATGCCACCCGTTAGATAAAATACGGAACGGTTCCGTATTTCACTGAAAGAATAAACGTCTTGTTTTCGAGATGATAGTTACCGGATTCGACCATATTAATGACCCAAGGCTCGTATTTCTGTGTGTTATTATGTTATAATTAAGTCTATGATTTGATAGAGCAGTCTGACTCAGCGATGGTAGGCAGCAGCAGGCTCGTAAGCATTCATTCAAACAGCACTTTCGTGCGTTTTGCCAGCAGCTCTGCTGTTTATGACTTCAAGCCTATCAACTCCCGAGATTAGGCTGGTGTAACCGATGTGAAATGGCTAGCTAGTTAGCGTGGTGCGACTTGGAGTGGTTGTTCCCCTTGCTCTGCATGGGTGACGCTGCTTCGAGGGTGGCTGTTGTCTATGTGATCCTGGTTCGAGCCCAGGTAGCGGCGAGGAGAGGGATGGAAGCTATACTGTTACACTGGCAAATACTAAAGTGCCTAAAGTGCCTATAAGAACATCCAATAGTCAAAGGTATATGAAATAGTCCTATAATAACTACAACCTAAAACTGCTTACCTGGGAATATTGAAGACTCATGTTAAAAGGAACCACCGGCTTTAATATGTTCTCATGTTCTGAGCAAGGAACTGAAACGTTAGCTTTCTTACATGGCACATATTGCACTTTTACTTTCTTCTCCAACACTTTGTTTTTGCATTATTTAAACCAAATTGAACATGTTTCATTATTTATTTGAGGCTAAATGGATTTTATTGATGTATTATATTAAGTTAAAATAAGTGTTCATTCAGTATTGTTCTAATTGTCATTATTACAAAAAAACTAAAATAATTGGCCGATTAATTGGTATCGGCTTATTTTTGGTCCTCCAGTAATCGGTTTCGGCGCTGAAAAATCATAATCGGTCAACCTCTAATATACTGACTATATGATAAGGGTGACTATGAGATAATAACTATATGATCATTTTGACTATGAGATCATTACTATATGATAAGATGACTATGAGATAATGACTATATGATAATGGGTGACTATGAGATAATGACTATATGATAATAGTGACTATGAGATCATTACTATATGATAAGATGACTATGAGATAAGGACTCCATTATATGGATGACTATGAGATAAGGACTCCATTATATGGATGACTATGAGATAAGGACTCCATGATATGGATGACTATGAGATAAGGACTCCATGATATGGGTGAATATGAGATAATGACTATATGATTGGGTGACTATGAGATAATGACTATATGATAAGATGACTATGAGATAATGACTATATGATAATGGTGACTATGATATAATGACTATGAGATAATGACTATAGAATAATGGTGTCTATGAGATCATGACATATACGATAATGGTGACTATGAGATACTGACGATATGATAATGGTGACTATGAGATAATGACTATATGATAATGGTGACTATGAAATAATGACTATATGATGATGATGGTGACTATGAGATAATGACTATATGATAATGGTGTTCGGACATTATAAGAACATATTATCTACAGTAGGGTCCCGACATTAGTGACACCCTTGATAAAGATGAGCAATAATGACCTTGTAAAATAAATAATTCTAATACTGATCTATAGTGTATGCTGAAAAAAATGTATGAATACAAAGTCTCAAAAAGGTAGGGGTCAAAATGATTGATACCTCTAAAGATTCTTATCAACAAAGTAGTCAAAAGTTTAGTATTTGGTCCCATATTCTTAGCACGCAATGACTACATCAAGCTTGTGATGCTACAAACTTGTTGGAAGCATTTTCTGCTTGTTTTGGTTGCGTTTCAGATTATTTTGTTCCCAATAAAAATAAATGGTACCCATTGGACTGTGTCATTTTGTAGTCACTGATTGTAAATAATAACCTCCCCTGTTATTGGTAATGGTGAGAGGTTAACATGTTCTTGGGGGTATTAACTTTGACCCTCGGTAACTTTATATGGGTCATCTCCCTCTGATCTGTGCATAACTTGGGAAAGTGGATTGAGGAAGTTGAGAGTTGAGAGGAAAGCCCAAGAACATCAGAGACACAACATACTATGATGCAACGCCAGACTGAATTCCTCAATTAGAAATAGACCATTCAAGTGTGGTTTCACTTTGAATTTATAACTTCCATGTTGAGAAGTAAAGCAATATCCTTTTTATGCAGGCTATTCTCATTGAGATCAAATCTCTTTTTGCAAGAGAGAACAATTTAGAGGTCAAATCAGATCTTTGAAACAGCAACTACCTACGTTGACAAATTTGCACAAACAAAATCGATTCTGGAAATGTTTTCTCAAGAAACCCTGATCTTACTGGAACCTCTGTTCACATCTTACTGTCCCTCTGTTCACATCTTACTGTCCCTCTGTTCACATCTTACTGTCCCTCTGTTCAAATCTTACTGTCCCTCTGTTCACATCTTACTGTCCCTCTGTTCACATCTTACTGTCCCTCTGTTCACATCTTACTGTCCCTCTGTTCACATCTTACTGCCCCTCTGTTCACATCTTACTGTCCCTCTGTTCACATCTTACTGTCCCTCTGTTCACATCTTACTGCCCCTCTGTTCACATCTTACTGCCCCTCTGTTCACATCTTACTGTCCCTCTGTTCACATCTTACTTTCCCTCTGTTCACATCTTACTGTCCCTCTGTTCACATCTTACTGTCCCTCTGTTCACATCTTACTGTCCCTCTGTTCACATCTTACTGTCCCTCTGTTCACATCTTACTGTCCCTCTGTTCACATCTTACTGTCCCTCTGTTCACATCTTACTGTCCCTCTGTTCACATCTTACTGTCCCTCTGTTCACATCTTACTGTCCCTCTGTTCAAATCTTACTGTCCCTCTGTTCACATCTTACTGTCCCTCTGTTCACATCTTACTGCCCCTCTGTTCACATCTTACTGCCCCTCTGTTCACATCTTACTGTCCCTCTGTTCACATCTTACTGTCCCTCTGTTCACATCTTACTGTCCCTCTGTTCACATCTTACTGTCCCTCTGTTCACATCTTACTGTCCCTCTGTTCACATCTTACTGTCCCTCTGTTCACATCTTACTGTCCCTCTGTTCACATCTTACTGTCCCTCTGTTCACATCTTACTGTCCCTCTGTTCACATCTTACTGTCCCTCTGTTCACATCTTACTGTCCCTCTGTTCACATCTTACTGTCCCTCTGTTCACATCTTACTGTCCCTCTGTTCACATCTTACTGTCCCTCTGTTTACACATCTTACTGTCCCTCTGTTTACATCTTACTGTCCCTCTGTTCACATCTTACTGCCCCTCTGTTCACATCTTACTGTCCCTCTGTTCACATCTTACTGTCCCTCTGTTCACATCTTACTGTCCCTCTGTTCACATCTTACTGTCCCTCTGTTCACATCTTACTGTCCCTCTGTTCACATCTTACTGTCCCTCTGTTCACATCTTACTGTCCCTCTGTTTACATCTTACTGTCCCTCTGTTCACATCTTACTGCCCCTCTGTTCACATCTTACTGTCCCTCTGTTCACATCTTACTGTCCCTCTGTTCACATCTTACTGTCCCTCTGTTCACATCTTACTGTCCCTCTGTTCACATCTTACTGTCCCTCTGTTCACATCTTACTGTCCCTCTGTTTACATCTTACTGTCCCTCTGTTCACATCTTACTGTCCCTCTGTTCACATCTTACTGTCCCTCTGTTCACATCTTACTGTCCCTCTGTTCACATCTTACTGTCCCTCTGTTCACATCTTACTGTCCCTCTGTTCACATCTTACTGTCCCTCTGTTCACATCTTACTGTCCCTCTGTTCACATCTTACTGTCACTCTGTTCCTGTTTTGATAAGACTCTTCGGTTGAATTGAATAAAAACTTTTTAAAATGACATTTTTTGGAGAAAACAAAAAGGAATGAAGAGACTCAGAAACAGTGGTGGGTGGGGGAGGGGGGTTAGAAGTAGAAGAGGGAATATGATTAGTTATCCAGTCTACAAAGGGAAGTAATCCAATCTAACATTCGAATGTGATTTTAATACTCGATTACCAGCTGCAGTGTGTATCAGATGGACCTCCAGATAATGTGTTATGGATCAGAATACTGAGCTGCCTGCATGGAGACACACAGGCTAATGTCCTAAATGCTATCCTATATAGTGCACTATTTTGGACCAGGGCTTTAATAAGGGAATAAGATGCCATGTGGGACACACAGAACAGTCTGTCTAATCCTTAAAAAGACACAGGCGTGTCACAAATCTGTCTCGTCTACTACTTGCTTAAACTGCAGTGTACTAGTCCGACTAATTACTATTTAGAACGTAGTGTTTAGTAAAAACAAAAGGTGCTTTCCTTGATTTCATTCCATCAACTCATCTCCTTCACCACTAGGGGGCGATAGAGTCCTAGATCACTGTTACCGTACTCACAATCAAGCGTACAAAGCCCTCCCTCGTCCTCCATTCGGAAAATCAGATCATGACTCTATACTCCTGCTTCCTGTTTACAAACAGAAGCTCAAACCAGGAAGTACCCGTGACGTGCTCCGTAGAGAAATGATCCAATGAAGCGGAGGCTATGCTGCAGGATGCTTTGCTAGCGCTAACTGGGATATTTTCTGAGACTCTGCCGATAACGTCGACGTGCTAACCATCTCCGTCTCGGGCTTCATCAGGAAATTCATCAGCGACGTTGTCCCCACAGTGAAGGTTTGCTACTTCCCCTATAAGAAGCCCTGGATTAACACTAGGTTGGTGCTAAACTAAAGGAGAGGGCTATTGCAGTCAAAATACTGAGGGCTCCGGCTGAGGACACGAACGCATGGTGGCTGTGTTGTAGTATGTATGAGGTATGGTGTATGAGGTATGGTGTATGAGGCATGGTGTGCGGTATAGTGTATGAGGTATGGTGTATGAGGTATAGTGTATGAGGTATGGTGTATGAGGTATGGTGTATGAGGTATAGTGTATGAGGTATAGTGTATGAGGTATGGTGTATGAGGTATGGTGTATGAGGTATGGTGTATGAGGTATGGTGTATGAGGTATAGTGTATGAGGTATGGTGTATGAGGTATAGTGTATGAGGTATAGTGTATGAGGTATGGTGTATGAGGTATAGTGTATGAGGTATGGTGTATGAGGTATAGTGTATGAGCTATGGTTATGAGGTATGGTGTATGAGGAATGGTGTATGAGGTATGGTGTATGAGGTACAGTGTATGAGGTACGGTGTATGAAGTATGGAGTATGAGGTTTAGTGTATGAGGTATGGTGTATGAGGTATGGTGTATGAGGTTTAGTGTATGCGGTATGGTGTATGAGGTATAGTGTATGAGCTATGGTGTATGAGGTATGGTGTATGAGGTACAGTGTATGAGGTACGGTGTATGGAGTATGGAGTATGAGGTATGCAGTATGGTGTATGAGGTATGGTGTATGAGGTATAGTGTATGAGGTATAGTGTATGAGGTATGGTGTACGAGGTATGGTGTATGAGGTATGGTGTATGAGGTATAGTATATGAGGTATGGTGTATGAGGTATGGTGTATGAGGTTTAGTGTATGAGGTATGGTGTATGAGGTATGGTGTATGAGGTATGGTGTATGAGGTTTAGTGTATGAGGTATGGTGTATGAGGTATGGTGTATGAGGTTTAGTGTATGCGGTATGGTGTATGAGGTATAGTGTATGAGCTATGGTGTATGAGGTATGGTGTATGAGGTATGGTGTATGAGGTACAGTGTATGAGGTACGGTGTATGAAGTATGGAGTATGAGGTATGCGATATGGTGTATGAGGTATGGTGTATGAGGTATAGTGTATGAGGTATGGTGTATGAGGTATGGTGTACGAGGTATGGTGTATGAGGTATGGTGTATGAGGTATGGTGTATGAGGTATGGTGTATGAGGTATGGTGTATGAGGTATGGTGTATGCGGTTTAGTGTATGAGGTATGGTGTATGAGGTATGGTGTATGAGGTATGGTGTATGAGGTATGGTGTATGAGGTATAGTGTATGAGGTATGGTGTATGAGGTTTAGTGTATGAGGTATGGTGTATGAGTTATAGTGTATGAGGTATGGTGTATGAGGTATGGTGTATGAGGTATGGTGTATGAAGTATGGTGTATGAGGTATGGTGTATGAGGTATGGTGTATGAAGTATGGTGTATGAGGTATGGTGTATGAAGTATGGAGGATGTGTTGTTTCTGTTTATTGGTGTTTGTTTTTTGCATTGTTGTTTACACTTATATATTGTTGATATTTACAAGGTGGAATCCCATGTGGCAAGGGACAGTCCATTACGGATTACAAAGGAAGACCCAGCTGTGATCTACCTAACATTACCTCTCTACTCAATTCATTTTATGCACACTTTGAGAAAAACAGCACCAAGCTGTGCACGAGGGCCCCCGCTGCCACAGAGGACTGGGTGATCTCGCTCTCTGAGGCCGACATGAGTGAGGCTTTTAGTCTGGTCAACAGTTGCAGGGCCGGGAAGGTATTCCAAGGGCGCATTCTCTCTCTGTTCTAACTCAGGAGGAGACGACAACAACTCTCTCTGTTCTAACTCAGGAGGAGACATGACAACTCTCTCTGTTCTAACTCAGGAGGAGACACGACAACTCTGTTCTAACTCAGGAGGAGGTGATGTTCAGGAGGAGTCATGATAACAACTCTCTCTGTATGGTTCTTCTGGATGGCAGAAAGACAGAGAGCATGCAGGATGTGTGAAGTGAAACAGCACCAGTTTCACACATCCTGTTACTTACAGGTGCTGGGTACAACAAGTAAAGTCATGAAATAAATTGGTGGATGGGTCGAGACTCACAATGTAGCAGGGCTCAGTAGAACTTTTACACACTGTGTGTGTGTGTGTGTGTGTGTGTGTAACTCACGATGTAGCATGGCTCGCAGTAGGCCTTCTCCACGGCGTAGAAGGGTTTGTATGTGTACACTGTGTGTGTGTGTGTGTGTGTACAGATGGGCTGAGACTCACGATGTAGCAGGGCTGCAGTAGGCCTTCTTCTCCACGGCGTAGAAGGGTGTGTGTGTGTGTGTGTGTGTGTGTGTGTACAGATGGGCTGAGACTCACGATGTAGCAGGGCTCGCAGTAGGCCTTCTTCTCCACGGCGTAGAAGGGGTGTGTGTGTGTGTGTGTGTGTGTGTGTGTACAGATGGGCTGAGACTCACGATGTAGCAGGGCTCGCAGTAGGCCTTCTTCTCCACGGTGTAGAAGGGTGTGTGTGTGTGTGTGTACAGATGGGCAGAGACTCACGATGTAGCAGGGCTCGCAGTAGGCCTTCTTCTCCACGGCGTAGAAGGGTGTGTGTGTGTGTGTGTGTGTGTGTGTGTACAGATGGGCAGAGACTCACGATGTAGCAGGGCTCGCAGTAGGCCTTCTTCTCCACAGTGCAGAAGGGTGTGTGTGTGTGTGTGTGTACAGATGGACAGAGACTCACGATGTAGCAGGGCTCGCAGTAGGCCTTCTTCTCCACGGCGTAGAAGGGTTTACCGCGCAGCCTGCCACTGCAGGTCATGCAGATGAAGCAGTCCACGTGGAAGACCTGGTCCATGGCGGTACAGCCGGTACCCTCACCCACCACATTATCCCCACAGCTGGCACACCGCCCTGGGGTAGAGGAGGAGAGGAGATGGGGAGTTAGACTGGTTCATCCACAGGTCTGACTGTCTGGTCTTACTGCTACACGTGTTACAGTACATGTTTTTGAGCTGAAAGAGACCTGGTTTAGAGCTGAAAGAGACCTGGTTTTGAGCTGAAAGAGACCTGGTTTTGAGCAGAAAGAGACACTACAGTGAATGATAGTGAAGGTATTGAAGTGCCCTGCACAGTGTTTCCTTATCGTGACGAGAGAGAGAGAGAGAGAGAGAGAGAGAGAGAGAGAGAGAGAGAGAGAGACAATCATAAACCGTTTTATGTTCTAACTTTCCTTACGAACCAGTTACTTTGTGATCACTAGCTAACGTCCTTAATCAAAGGGCCTTCAGAGGCCTCATATAAAGATGACAGACTTCAGAACACTTCAACAGAGACTGGAGCAGATAGATTGGGCTGCAGAAACTCAACACCAGTCCCCCTCGCTACTCTTAAAGTAATGGGCTTTATCAACGATAAAGAGAGAATCATGAAAGACAACTCTTGTCTTCTTTTCGTCCTACGATCCTGGTATAAACCCCTTGATTAGAACAGATCGGATCTAACAGATCGACTGCAACTATAGATCTGTAATCAAGTGTGTGATGAAGTAAGGCCAAAGTCAAAAAGGAACCAGACACCAAGAACACTTCATATCCAGGGCCTGATAGCATCTCGAGGGAAAGTCTAGAAGTTGTTTCTTTATATCAACGGTTGAAAGGGCCACAGTGATCGAAGGGCCGACATCTGAAGACATAGGATGGTCTTGGCTGGATCTTTTCTTGACGCTGGAGGGGGGGCATCATTTTCTAGCTATTTCAGATGGTATGGTATCATTGTCTATTGCTATCACTAATATTATTGACCATCCTGTCATAGCTTCAATGGACATACCGTAGATCTGTACTTAATAAACTGAGAGAAAAAAACAACTATGTATAATTGAGTCAAATGAAATGAAATGTAACACTCCCTTTATACACTAAACCCTCATGTTCATGGATAAGGACGGGATTAATTGAGGACATTTTATATTTTAAAACCTCTACATCACATAAGTGTGACAGAGTGACAGCATCGATTAGAAAAAGTCAAACAGTCCTTTAATGTTTTAATGATAAAGAGACCAAAACTTCAGAGTCTTGTCTTGTCTTTGTGTTTTGAGGGCAAAGTAGTGAGCCAATATTAATGCTTCAGAAAGAGCTAGATTGCAGTTTTTGTAGGACAGGGCATTTGGATAAATTTAATTGACTTGAAGATATCTTTAATTGAGTTTAAGTTGTGAATGTGAAGTTTATCTTCGACTCAATTAATGACACTAGCAATTTAATTAGCGATATCTTACAATAATGCAGGTTTTAGAAACTATATCTTACAATGTTTTCCTTTTTTACACACATCTAAAGACAGATATAATCTTTGTGGCAAAGACAGAAGACAGTGTGATATTGTGTTGAATAAATGAACTTTAGTTTGTGTAGTATCTTTTTTTGTTTTTGCTTTGTCTAAGTCTGAGTTGGTGTTGATGACTGTCTGTCTGACTGACTGACTGTCTGACTGTCTGACTGTCTGATTGACTGACTGTTTGACTGACTGACTGTCTGACTGATTGTCTGACTGACTGTCTGTCTGACTGACTGTCTGATTGACTGACTGTTTGACTGACTGACTGACTGTCTGACTGATTGTCTGACTGACTGTCTGTCTGACTGACTGTCTGACTGTCTGATTGACTGACTGTTTGACTGACTGACTGTCTGACTGATTGTCTGACTGACTGTCTGACTGTCTGATTGACTGACTGTTTGACTGACTGTCTGATTGACTGTTTGATTGACTGACTGTTTGACTGACTGTTTTTACTGACTGTTTGACTGTCTGATTGACTGTCTGTCTGTAGTCTCTGGGATGTAGTCTCTGTGATGTAGTCTCTGGGATAGTCTCTAGAATGTAGTCTCAGTGATGTAGTCTCTGGTATAGTCTCTAGCATGTAGTCTCTGGGATGAAGTCTCTGGCATGTAGTCTAGGATGTAGTCTAGGATGTAGTCTAGGATCTAGTCTAGGATGTAGTCTAGGATGTAGTCTAGGATCTAGTCTAGGATCTAGTCTAGCATCTAGTCTAGGATGTAGTCTAGGATGTAGTCTAGGATCTAGTCTAGCATCTAGTCTAGGATGTAGTCTAGGATGTAGTCTAGGATGTAGTCTAGGATCTAGTCTAGCATCTAGTCTAGGATGTAGTCTCTAGGATGTAGTCTAGGATGTAGTCTAGGATGTAGTCTCTAGCATGTAGTCTAGGATGTAGTCTAGGATGTAGTCTAGGATGTAGTCTCTAGCATCTAGTCTAGGATGTAGTCTCTAGCATGTATTCTAGGATGTAGTCTAGGATGTAGTCTCTAGCATGTAGTCTAGGATGTAGTCTAGGATGTAGTCTCTAGCATCTAGTCTAGGATGTAGTCTCTAGGATGTAGTCTAGGATGTAGTCTAGGATCTAGTCTAGCATCTAGTCTAGGATGTAGTCTAGGATGTAGTCTCTAGGATGTAGTCTAGGATGTAGTCTAGGATGTAGTCTCTGGCATGTAGTCTGGGAAGTAGTCTAGGATGTAGTCTCTGGCATGTAGTCTGGGATGTAGTCTAGGATGTAGTCTAGGATGTAGTCTAGGATGTAGTCTCTGGCATGTAGTCTAGGATGTAGTCTAGGATGTAGTCTCTGGCATGTAGTCTGGGATGTAGTCTGGGATGTAGTCTAGGATGTAGTCTAGGATGTAGTCTCTGGCATGTAGTCTGGGATGTAGTCTGGGATGTAGTCTAGGATGTAGTCTCTGGCATGTAGTCTAGGATGTAGTCTGGGATGTAGTCTCTGGCATCTAGTCTAGGATGTAGTCTCTGGCATGTAGTCTAGGATGTAGTCTAGGATGTAGTCTCTGGCATGTAGTCTAGGATGTAGTCTCTAGCATCTAGTCTAGGATGTCTGTCTGACTGACTGACTGTCTGTCTGACTGACTGATTGACTGACTGTTTGACTGACTGACTGTCTGACTGATTGTCTGACTGACTGTCTGACTGTCAGATTGACTGACTGTTTGACTGACTGTCTGATTGACTGTTTGATTGACTGACTGTTTGACTGTCTGTTTGACTGACTGTTTGACTGACTGTTTTTACTGACTGTTTGACTGTCTGATTGATTGTCTGTCTGTAGTCTCTGGGATGTAGTCTCTGTGATGTAGTCTCTGGGATAGTCTCTAGAATGTAGTCTCAGTGATGTAGTCTCTGGTATAGTCTCTAGCATGTAGTCTCTGGGATGAAGTCTCTGGCATGTAGTCTAGGATGTAGTCTAGGATGTAGTCTAGCATCTAGTCTAGGATGTAGTCTAGGATGTAGTCTAGGATGTAGTCTAGGATCTAGTCTAGCATCTAGTCTAGGATGTAGTCTAGGATCTAGTCTAGCATCTAGTCTAGGATGTAGTCTAGGATGTAGTCTAGGATCTAGTCTAGCATCTAGTCTAGGATGTAGTCTCTAGGATGTAGTCTAGGATGTAGTCTAGGATGTAGTCTAGGATGTAGTCTCTAGCATGTAGTCTAGGATGTAGTCTAGGATGTAGTCTCTAGCATCTAGTCTTGGATGTAGTCTCTAGCATGTATTCTAGGATGTAGTCTAGGATGTAGTCTCTAGCATGTAGTCTAGGATGTAGTCTAGGATGTAGTCTCTAGCATCTAGTCTAGGATGTAGTCTCTAGGATGTAGTCTAGGATGTAGTCTAGGATCTAGTCTAGCATCTAGTCTAGGATGTAGTCTAGGATGTAGTCTCTAGGATGTAGTCTAGGATGTAGTCTAGGATGTAGTCTCTGGCATGTAGTCTGGGATGTAGTCTAGGATGTAGTCTAGGATGTAGTCTCTGGCATGTAGTCTGGGATGTAGTCTAGGATGTAGTCTAGGATGTAGTCTAGGATGTAGTCTCTGGCATGTAGTCTAGGATGTAGTCTAGGATGTAGTCTCTGGCATGTAGTCTGGGATGTAGTCTGGGATGTAGTCTAGGATGTAGTCTAGGATGTAGTCTCTGGCATGTAGTCTGGGATGTAGTCTGGGATGTAGTCTAGGATGTAGTCTAGGATGTAGTCTCTGGCATGTAGTCTAGGATGTAGTCTGGGATGTAGTCTCTGGCATGTAGTCTAGGATGTAGTCTAGGATGTAGTCTCTGGCATGTAGTCTAGGATGTAGTCTAGGATGTAGTCTCTGGCATGTAGTCTAGGATGTAGTCTCTAGCATCTAGTCTAGGATGTAATCTCTAGCATGTAGTCTAGGATGTAGTCTCTGGCATCTAGTCTAGGATGTAGTCTAGGATGTAGTCTCTGGCATCTAGTCTAGGATGTAGTCTAGGATGTAGTCTCTGGCATCTAGTCTAGGATGTAGTCTAGGATGTAGTCTGGGATTTAGTCTAGGATGTAGTCTGGGTAAGCGACCCACGAGCCACTGTGGCCCCTTATGATGAGTTTGGTTCTTTGTGGCCCCACCCCCATTAAAGATGTCCATTCCTGCTCAAGGATATCAGAGGACGTTCACTCCTCAGAAGATCACTACTCTCTAAACTATTGTTATAAATCCTAAAACGCCCTTTAAGCAAACAGACCCAGCAATCTGGTTTCATCTGGTTCCACCAGCCTTCTATCTGCATCTCACTTACTGACACACACCACACAAACACACACCTCATTTACAGAGGCTGTGTTACCTACTGTACGCTATGAGAACGGTACGGGAGAGAGATTAAACAAACTAGAGATGGCGCGTCTCGGGGGGATGTGTGGGTGTCAATGGAATCACAGACTGGTAATCACTTCAGAGAGCCAGAGGGATGGAGAGAGAGGGGGAGATGGAGAGAAAGACAGAGAGGGCAGAGAGAGACAGACAGAGTTAGAGACATACAGAGTTAGAGACAGAGAGAGAGAGAAAGAGTCCGAGCGATAGAGAGAGACAGAGAGAGAAAGAGATCGAGCGAGAGAGAGAGACAGAGAGAGACAGAGAGAGAAAGAGACCGAGAGAGAGAGGGGGAGAGAGAAAGCCCTTGAATTGAATTGAATTGAATTGAGAGAGAGAGAGAGAGAGACAGAGAGAAAGAAACAGAGAGAGAGACAGAGAGAGAAAGAGAACGAGAGAGAGAGGGGGAGAGGGAGAGAAAGACAGAGGGCAGAGAGAGAGACAGAGAGAGAGACAGAGTTAGAGACAGAGAGAGACAGAGAGAGAGAGAAAGAGACCGAGCGATAGAGAGAGACAGAGAGAGAAAGAGACTGAGCGAGAGAGAGAGACAGAGAGAGACAAAGAGAGAAAGAGACCGAGAGAGAGAGGGGGAGAGAGAAAGCCCTTGAATTGAATTGAATTGAATTGAGAGAGAGAGAGAGAGAGAGAGAGACATAGCCCACTGGGCTCCCACTTTAAACAGCCAACATGTCCCACTGGGCTCCCACTTTAAACAGCCAACGTGTCCCACTGGGCTCCCACTTTAAACAGCCAACGTGTCCCACAGGGCTCCCACTTTAAACAGCCAGAAGGAAACCTTGCGGAAATCCTTTTCCTTTTGGTGGCTCGTGATCGCTAGGGCCCTAAGGAGGGCCCTGAGGAGCTATTTCCGTGTGTGTGTGTGAGTCAGTTATTTGTGTGTGTAAGTGCATGCTGTGCACAGTCATACACACATATAAACACCTACACTGAGTGTACAAAACATTAGGAACACCTTCCTGATATTGAGTTGTATCCCCCTTTTGCCCTCAGAACAGCCTCAATTCATCGGGCCATGGACTCTATAAGATGCTGGTCCATGTTGACTCCAATGCTTCCCACAGTTGTGTCAAGATGGCTGGATGACCTTTGGGTGGTGGACCATTCTTGATACACACAGAAAACTGTTGAGCGCGAAAAACTCAGGCTCGTTGCAGTTCTTGGCACAAACCGGTGCTTCTGGCACCTTCTACCATACCCAGTTCAAAGGCACTTCAATATTTTGTCTTGCCCATTCACCCTCTGAATGTCACACATACACAATCCATGTCTCAATTGTCTCAAGTCCAAAAAAATCCTTCTTCAACCTGTCTCCTCCCCTTCATCTTTCACCTGGATTCATCAGCTGTGTTCAAACACCTACACTGACATGCTGTATACTACATACTTAATGAGTATGTACAGTTGAAGTGGGAAGTTTTCATACACTTAGGTTGGAGTCATTAAAACTCGTTTTTCAACCACTCCACAAAATTTCTTGTTAACAAACTATAGTTTTGGCAAGTCGGTTAGGACATCTACTTTGTGCATGACACAAGTACTTTTTGTATTTACAGACATATTATTTAACTTAACTGTATCACAATTCCAGCGGGTCAGAAGTTTACATACACTAAGTTGACTGTGCCTTTAAACAGCTTGGAAAATTCCAGAAAATGATGTCATGAAGTTAGAAGCTTCTGATAGGCTAATTGACATCATTTGAGTCAATTGGAGGTGTAGCTGCGGATGTATTTCAAGGTCTACCTTTAAACTCAGTGCCTCTTTGCTTGACTCATGGGAAAATCTAAATAAATCAGCCAAGACCTCAGAAAAACAATTGTAGACCTCCACAAGTCTGGTTCATCCTTGGGAGCAATTTCCAAACACCTGAAGGTACCACGTTCATCTGTACAAACAATAGTACACAAGTATAAACACCATGGGACCACACAGCCGTCATACCGCTCAGGAAGGCGACGACTTCTGTCTCCTAGAGGTGAACGTACTTTGGTGAGAAAAGTGCAAATCAATCCCAGAACAACAGCAAAGGACCTTGTGAAGATGCTGGAGGAAACAGGTACAAAAGTATCTATATTCACAGTAAAACGAGTCCTATATCGATATAACCTGAAAGGTCACTCAGCAAAGAAGAAACCACTGCTCCAAAACCGCCATAAAAAGCCAGACTACGTTTTGCAACTTCACATGGGGACAAACATCGTACTTTTTGGAGAAATGTCCTCTGGTCTGATGAAACAAAAATAGGTTTGGTCATAATGACCATCGTTATGTTTGGAGGAAAAAGGGGAGGCTTGCAAGCCGAAGAACACCATCCCAATAGTGAAGCACGGGGGTGGCAGCATCATGTTGTGGGGTGCTGTGCTGCAGGAGGGACTGGTGCACTTTGCAAAATAGATGGCGTCATTAGGGAGGAAAATGATGTGGATATATTGAAGCATATCTCAAGACATCAGTCAGGAAGGACAACAGATGGCTTAAGGATGACTTAAGGACAACAAAGTCAAGGTATTGGAGTGGCCATCACAAAGCCCTGACCTCAATCCTATAGAACATTTGTGGGCAGAACTGAAGAAGTGTGTGCAAGCAAGGAGGCCTACAAACCTGACTCAGTTACACCAGCTCTGTCAGGAGGAATGGGCCAAAATTCACCCAACTTATTGTGGGAAGCTTTGGAAGGCTACCCAAAACGTTTGACCCAAGTTAAACCATTTAAAGGCAATGCTACCAAATACTAATTGAGTGTATGTAAACTTCTGACCCATTGGGAATGTGATGAAAGAAATAAAAGCTGAAATAAATCATTCTCTACTATTATTCTGACATTTCACATTCTTAAAATAAAGTGGTGATCCTAACTGACCTAAGACAGGGAATTTTTACTAGGATTTAAATGTCAGGAATTGTGAATAACTGAGTGTAAATGTATTTGGCTAAGGTGTATGTAAACTTCTGACTTCAACTGTATACACCTGTTCTGAAAGGCCCCAGAGTCTGCAACACCACCAAGCAAGGGGCACCACCAAGCAAGGGGCCCCACCAAGCAAGGGGCACCACCAAGCAAGGGGCACCACCAAGCAAGGGGCCCCACCAAGCAAGAGGCACCACCAAGCAAGAGGCACCACCAAGCAAGGGGCACCACCAAGCAAGGGGCACCACCAAGCAAGGGGCACCACCAAGCAAGGGGCACCACCAAGCAAGGGGCACCACCAAGGGGCACCACCAAGCAAAGGGCACCACCAAGCAAGGGGCACCACCAAGCAAGCGGCACCATGAAGACCAAGGAGCTCTCCAAACAGGTCAGGGACAAAGTTGTGGAGAAGTACAAATCAGGGTTGGGTTATAAAAAAACATCAGAATCTTTGAACATCCCATGGAGCACCATTAAATCCATTATTAAAAAATGGAAAGAATATGGCACCACAACAAACCTGCCAAGAGAGGGCCGCCCACCAAAACTCACAGACCAGGCAAGGAGGGCGTTAATCATAGAGGCAACAAAGAGACCAAAGATAACCCTGAAGGAGCTGCAAAGCTCCACAACAGAGAGATTGGAGTATCTGTCCATAGGACCACTTTAAGCCGTACACTCCACAGAGCTGGGCTTTACGGAAGAGTGGCCAGAATAAAAGCCAGTGATTAAAGAAAAAAATAAGCAAACACATTTGGTGTTTGCCAAAAGGCATGTGGGAGACTCCCCAAACATATGGAAGAAGGTACTCTGATCAGATGAGACTAAAATTGAGCTTTTGGGCCATCAAGCTAAAAAATAGGAAACATGCCAAGGGGGCTAAATACTTTCACAAGCCACTGTCCCTACATCCCTCCCCTCTCCTCTCCTAACAACTAGTGTCCCTCCCTCCCTCCCCTCTCCTAACGACTAGTGTAATCCCTACATCCCTCCTTCCCTACATCCCTCCTTTCATACTTTGTTTGCGTTACGCCAGCTCGTTCAATGAAGACAAAAGCCTAACTCCATTTTCAACTTCACTATTTAAGCTGCCAGTTAATGAGGACTTGTGAGGCGTCTGTTTCTCAAACTAGACACTGTACTTGACCTCTTGCTCAGTTGTGCACCGGGGCCTCCCACTCCTCTTTCTATTCTGGTTAGAGTCTGTTTGCGCTGTTCATTTAATCCATATGCATCGTATGTAAAATATAAACATATTCCACAAGTATTTCCACTTTGTTGTGTAAAAGTCACGTTGACAGTAAATAAAGCTTGAGGCCTTGTTGATGAGCCTCCAGTTTCACAGGATAAAGGGTAAAACAATTCTATAATATAATACGTTGCATGGACTCACTCTGTGTTCAATAGTAGTGTTTCAACATGATTTATGAATGACTACCTCATCTCTCTACCCTACACATGGACTCACTCTGTGTTCAATAGTAGTGTTTCAACATGATTTATGAATGACTACCTCATCTCTCTACCCTACACATGGACTCACTCTGTGTTCAATAGTAGTGTTTCAACATGATTTATGAATGACTACCTCGTCTCTCTATCCTACACATGGACTCACTCTGTGTTCAATAGTAGTGTTTCAACATGATTTATGAATGACTACCTCATCTCTCTACCCTACACATGGACTCACTCTGTGTTCAATAGTAGTGTTTCAACATGATTTATGAATGACTACCTCATCTCTCTACCCTACACATGGACTCACTCTGTGTTCAATAGTAGTGTTTCAACATGATTTATGAATTACTACCTCATCTCTCTACCCTACACATGGACTCACTCTGTGTGCAATAGTAGTGTTTCAACATGATTTATGAATGACTACCTCATCTCTCTACCCTACACATGGACTCACTCTGTGTTCAATAGTAGTGTTTCAACATGATTTATGAATGACTACCTCATCTCTCTACCCTACACATGGACTCACTCTGTGTTCAATAGTAGTGTTTCAACATGATTTATGAATGACTACCTCATCTCTCTACCCTACACATGGACTCACTCTGTGTTCAATAGTAGTGTTTCAACATGATTTATGAATGACTACCTCATCTCTCTACCCTACACATGGACTCACTCTGTGTTCAATAGTAGTGTTTCAACGTGATTTATGAATGACTACCTCATCTCTACCCTACACATGGACTCACTCTGTATTCAATAGTAGTGTTTCAACGTGATTTATGAATGACTACCTCATCTCTCTACCCTACACATGGACTCACTCTGTGTTCAATAGTAGTGTTTCAACATGATTTATGAATGACTACCTCATCTCTCTACCCTACACATGGACTCACTCTGTGTTCAATAGTAGTGTTTCAACATGATTTATGAATGACTACCTCATCTCTCTACCCTACACATGGTCTCACTCTGTGTTCAATAGTAGTGTTTCAACATGATTTATGAATGACTACCTCATCTCTCTACCCTACACATGGACTCACTCTGTGTTCAATAGTAGTGTTTCAACATGATTTATGAATGACTACCTCATCTCTCTACCCTACACATGGACTCACTCTGTGTTCAATAGTAGTGTTTCAACATGATTTATGAATGACTACCTCATCTCTACCCCCTACACATGGACTCACTCTGTGTTCAATAGTAGTGTTTCAACATGATTTATGAATGACTACCTCATCTCTCTACCCTACACATGGACTCACTCTGTGTTCAATAGTAGTGTTTCAACATGATTTATGAATGACTACCTCATCTCTCTACCCTACACATGGACTCACTCTGTGTTCAATAGTAGTGTTTCAACATGATTTATGAATGACTACCTCATCTCTCTACCCTACACATGGACTCACTCTGTGTTCAATAGTAGTGTTTCAACATGATTTATGAATGACTACCTCATCTCTCTACCCTACACATGGACTCACTCTGTGTTCAATAGTAGTGTTTCAACATGATTTATGAATGACTACCTCATCTCTCTACCCTACACATGGACTCACTCTGTGTTCAATAGTAGTGTTTCAACATGATTTATGAATGACTACCTCATCTCTCTACCCTACACATGGACTCACTCTGTGTTCAATAGTAGTGTTTCAACATGATTTATGAATGACTACCTCATCTCTCTACCCTACACATGGACTCACTCTGTGTTCAATAGTAGTGTTTCAACATGATTTATGAATGACTACCTCATCTCTCTACCCTACACATGGACTCACTCTGTGTTCAATAGTAGTGTTTCAACATGATTTATGAATGACTACCTCATCTCTCTACCCTACACATGGACTCACTCTGTGTTCAATAGTAGTGTTTCAACATGATTTATGAATGACTACCTCATCTCTCTACCCTACACATGGACTCACTCTGTGTTCAATAGTAGTGTTTCAACATGATTTATGAATGACTACCTCATCTCTCTACCCTACACATGGACTCACTCTGTGTTCAATAGTAGTGTTTCAACATGATTTATGAATGACTACCTCATCTCTCTACCCTACACATGGACTCACTCTGTGTTCAATAGTAGTGTTTCAACATGATTTATGAATGACTACCTCATCTCTCTACCCTACACATGGACTCACTCTGTGTTCAATAGTAGTGTTTCAACATGATTTATGAATGACTACCTCATCTCTCTACCCTACACATGGACTCACTCTGTGTTCAATAGTAGTGTTTCAACATGATTTATGAATGACTACCTCATCTCTCTACCCTACACATGGACTCACTCTGTGTTCAATAGTAGTGTTTCAACATGATTTATGAATGACTACCTCATCTCTACCCTACACATGGACTCACTCTCACATGGACTCATTTCTGTGTTCAATAGTAGTGTTTCAACATGATTTATGAATGACTACCTCATCTCTCTACCCTACACATGGACTCACTCTGTGTTCAATAGTAGTGTTTCAACATGATTTATGAATGACTACCTCATCTCTCTACCCTACACATGGACTCACTCTGTGTTCAATAGTAGTGTTTCAACATGATTTATGAATGACTACCTCATCTCTCTACCCTACACATGGACTCACTCTGTGTTCAATAGTAGTGTTTCAACATGATTTATGAATGACTACCTCATCTCTCTACCCTACACATGGACTCACTCTGTGTTCAATAGTAGTGTTTCAACATGATTTATGAATGACTACCTCATCTCTCTACCCTACACATGGACTCACTCTGTGTTCAATAGTAGTGTTTCAACATGATTTATGAATGACTACCTCATCTCTCTACCCTACACATGGACTCACTCTGTGTTCAATAGTAGTGTTTCAACATGATTTATGAATGACTACCTCATCTCTCTACCCTACACATGGACTCACTCTGTGTTCAATAGTAGTGTTTCAACATGATTTATGAATGACTACCTCATCTCTCTACCCTACACATGGACTCACTCTGTGTTCAATAGTAGTGTTTCAACATGATTTATGAATGACTACCTCATCTCTCTACCCTACACATGGACTCACTCTGTGTTCAATAGTAGTGTTTCAACATGATTTATGAATGACTACCTCATCTCTCTACCCTACACATGGACTCACTCTGTGTTCAATAGTAGTGTTTCAACATGATTTATGAATGACTACCTCATCTCTCTACCCTACACATGGACTCACTCTGTGTTCAATAGTAGTGTTTCAACATGATTTATGAATGACTACCTCATCTCTCTACCCTACACATGGACTCACTCTGTGTTCAATAGTAGTGTTTCAACATGATTTATGAATGACTACCTCATCTCTCTACCCTACACATGGACTCACTCTGTGTTCAATAGTAGTGTTTCAACATGATTTATGAATGACTACCTCATCTCTCTACCCTACACATGGACTCACTCTGTGTTCAATAGTAGTGTTTCAACATGATTTATGAATGACTACCTCATCTCTCTACCCTACACATGGACTCACTCTGTGTTCAATAGTAGTGTTTCAACATGATTTATGAATGACTACCTCATCTCTCTACCCTACACATGGACTCACTCTGTGTTCAATAGTAGTGTTTCAACATGATTTATGAATGACTACCTCATCTCTCTACCCTACACATGGACTCACTCTGTGTTCAATAGTAGTGTTTCAACATGATTTATGAATGACTACCTCATCTCTCTACCCTACACATGGACTCACTCTGTGTTCAATAGTAGTGTTTCAACATGATTTATGAATGACTACCTCATCTCTCTACCCTACACATGGACTCACTCTGTGTTCAATAGTAGTGTTTCAACATGATTTATGAATGACTACCTCATCTCTCTACCCTACACATGGACTCACTCTGTGTTCAATAGTAGTGTTTCAACATGATTTATGAATGACTACCTCATCTCTCTACCCTACACATGGACTCACTCTGTGTTCAATAGTAGTGTTTCAACATGATTTATGAATGACTACCTCATCTCTCTACCCTACACATGGACTCACTCTGTGTTCAATAGTAGTGTTTCAACATGATTTATGAATGACTACCTCATCTCTCTACCCTACACATGGACTCACTCTGTGTTCAATAGTAGTGTTTCAACATGATTTATGAATGACTACCTCATCTCTCTACCCTACACATGGACTCACTCTGTGTTCAATAGTAGTGTTTCAACATGATTTATGAATGACTACCTCATCTCTCTACCCTACACATGGACTCACTCTGTGTTCAATAGTAGTGTTTCAACATGATTTATGAATGACTACCTCATCTCTCTACCCTACACATGGACTCACTCTGTGTTCAATAGTAGTGTTTCAACATGATTTATGAATGACTACCTCATCTCTCTACCCTACACATGGACTCACTCTGTGTTCAATAGTAGTGTTTCAACATGATTTATGAATGACTACCTCATCTCTCTACCCTACACATGGACTCACTCTGTGTTCAATAGTAGTGTTTCAACATGATTTATGAATGACTACCTCATCTCTCTACCCTACACATGGACTCACTCTGTGTTCAATAGTAGTGTTTCAACATGATTTATGAATGACTACCTCATCTCTCTACCCTACACATGGACTCACTCTGTGTTCAATAGTAGTGTTTCAACATGATTTATGAATGACTACCTCATCTCTCTACCCTACACATGGACTCACTCTGTGTTCAATAGTAGTGTTTCAACATGATTTATGAATGACTACCTCATCTCTCTACCCTACACATGGACTCACTCTGTGTTCAATAGTAGTGTTTCAACATGATTTATGAATGACTACCTCATCTCTCTACCCTACACATGGACTCACTCTGTGTTCAATAGTAGTGTTTCAACATGATTTATGAATGACTACCTCATCTCTCTACCCTACACATGGACTCACTCTGTGTTCAATAGTAGTGTTTCAACATGATTTATGAATGACTACCTCATCTCTCTACCCTACACATGGACTCACTCTGTGTTCAATAGTAGTGTTTCAACATGATTTATGAATGACTACCTCATCTCTCTACCCTACACATGGACTCACTCTGTGTTCAATAGTAGTGTTTCAACATGATTTATGAATGACTACCTCATCTCTCTACCCTACACATGGACTCACTCTGTGTTCAATAGTAGTGTTTCAACATGATTTATGAATGACTACCTCATCTCTCTACCCTACACATGGACTCACTCTGTGTTCAATAGTAGTGTTTCAACATGATTTATGAATGACTACCTCATCTCTCTACCCTACACATGGACTCACTCTGTGTTCAATAGTAGTGTTTCAACATGATTTATGAATGACTACCTCATCTCTCTACCCTACACATGGACTCACTCTGTGTTCAATAGTAGTGTTTCAACATGATTTATGAATGACTACCTCATCTCTCTACCCTACACATGGACTCACTCTGTGTTCAATAGTAGTGTTTCAACATGATTTATGAATGACTACCTCATCTCTCTACCCTACACATGGACTCACTCTGTGTTCAATAGTAGTGTTTCAACATGATTTATGAATGACTACCTCATCTCTCTACCCTACACATGGACTCACTCTGTGTTCAATAGTAGTGTTTCAACATGATTTATGAATGACTACCTCATCTCTCTACCCTACACATGGACTCACTCTGTGTTCAATAGTAGTGTTTCAACATGATTTATGAATGACTACCTCATCTCTCTACCCTACACATGGACTCACTCTGTGTTCAATAGTAGTGTTTCAACATGATTTATGAATGACTACCTCATCTCTCTACCCTACACATGGACTCACTCTGTGTTCAATAGTAGTGTTTCAACATGATTTATGAATGACTACCTCATCTCTCTACCCTACACATGGACTCACTCTGTGTTCAATAGTAGTGTTTCAACATGATTTATGAATGACTACCTCATCTCTCTACCCTACACATGGACTCACTCTGTGTTCAATAGTAGTGTTTCAACATGATTTATGAATGACTACCTCATCTCTCTACCCTACACATGGACTCACTCTGTGTTCAATAGTAGTGTTTCAACATGATTTATGAATGACTACCTCATCTCTCTACCCTACACATGGACTCACTCTGTGTTCAATAGTAGTGTTTCAACATGATTTATGAATGACTACCTCATCTCTCTACCCTACACATGGACTCACTCTGTGTTCAATAGTAGTGTTTCAACATGATTTATGAATGACTACCTCATCTCTCTACCCTACACATGGACTCACTCTGTGTTCAATAGTAGTGTTTCAACATGATTTATGAATGACTACCTCATCTCTCTACCCTACACATGGACTCACTCTGTGTTCAATAGTAGTGTTTCAACATGATTTATGAATGACTACCTCATCTCTCTACCCTACACATGGACTCACTCTGTGTTCAATAGTAGTGTTTCAACATGATTTATGAATGACTACCTCATCTCTCTACCCTACACATGGACTCACTCTGTGTTCAATAGTAGTGTTTCAACATGATTTATGAATGACTACCTCATCTCTCTACCCTACACATGGACTCACTCTGTGTTCAATAGTAGTGTTTCAACATGATTTATGAATGACTACCTCATCTCTCTACCCTACACATGGACTCACTCTGTGTTCAATAGTAGTGTTTCAACATGATTTATGAATGACTACCTCATCTCTCTACCCTACACATGGACTCACTCTGTGTTCAATAGTAGTGTTTCAACATGATTTATGAATGACTACCTCATCTCTCTACCCTACACATGGACTCACTCTGTGTTCAATAGTAGTGTTTCAACATGATTTATGAATGACTACCTCATCTCTCTACCCTACACATGGACTCACTCTGTGTTCAATAGTAGTGTTTCAACATGATTTATGAATGACTACCTCATCTCTCTACCCTACACATGGACTCACTCTGTGTTCAATAGTAGTGTTTCAACATGATTTATGAATGACTACCTCATCTCTCTACCCTACACATGGACTCACTCTGTGTTCAATAATAGTGATTTATGAATGACTACCTCACACCCTACACATGGACTCACTCTTGTGCAATAGTAGTGTTTCAACATGATTTATGAATGACTACCTCATCTCTCTACCCTCATGGACTCACTCCAATAATAGTGTTCAACATGATTTATGAATGATTCATCTCTCTCTACACATGGACTCACTCTGTGTGCAGTGTTTCAACATGATTTATGAATGACTACCCATCTCTCTACCCATACCATTATCTGTAAGGTCCCTCATCTCTCTACCCCACACATACAATTATCTGTAAGGTCCCTCATCTCTCTACCCCACGCATACAATTATCTGTAAGGTCCCTCATCTCTCTACCCCACACATACAATTATCTGTAAGGTCCCTCATCTCTACCCCACACATACAATTATCTGTAAGGTCCCTCATCTCTACCCCACGCATACAATTATCTGTAAGGTCCCTCATCTCTCTACCCCACACATACAATTATCTGTAAGGTCCCTCATCTCTGTACCCCACACATACAATTATCTGTAAGGTCCCTCATCTCTGTACCCCACACATACTGTAAGGTCCCTCATCTCTGTACCCCACACATACTGTAAGGTCCCTCATCTCTGTACCCCACACATACTGTAAGGTCCCTCATCTCTGTACCCCACACATACAATTATCTGTAAGGTCCCTCATCTCTGTACCCCACACATACAATTATCTGTAAGGTCCCTCTTCTCTGTACCCCACACATACAGTAAGGTCCCTCATCTCTGTACCCCACACATACTGTAAGGTCCCTCATCTCTGTACCCCACACATACAATTATCTGTAAGGTCCCTCAGTCCAGCAGTGAATTTCAAACACGGATTCAACCACAAAGACCAGGGAGGTTTTCCAATGTCTCGCAAAGAAGGACATCTATTGGTAGATATTGAATATTCCCGAAATGTACTTCCTGTTTGCAACAGGGCACTAAACTGCAAATTTTTTTTACAAAGAAATGTACTTTATGCCCTGAATACAAAGCTGGGACCGAGAGACTGAAGAACAGCTTCTATCTCAAGGCCCTCAGACTGTTAAACAACTTCTATCTCAAGGCCATCAGACTGGTAAACAGCTTCTAAACACCCAATCACTGGCCACTTTAATAAATGGATCACTAGTCACTTTAAACAATGTCACTTTAAATAATGCCACTTTAATAATGTTTACATATCCTACATTACTCATCTCATCTATATACTCATCTCTATCTATATAGATCATGTTATGACTGTATTATGTTACGGGTATGGCTGTATCATGTTATGGCTGCATCATGTTATGGGTATGGCTGTATCATGTTATGGCTGCATCATGTTATGGGTATGGCTGTATCATGTTACGGGTATGGCTGTATCATGTTATGGGTATGGCTGTATCATGTTATGGCTGCATCATGTTATGGGTATGGCTGTATCATGTCATGGCTGCATCATGTTATGGGTATGGCTGTATCATGTTATGGCTGCATCATGTTATGGCTGCATCATGTTATGGGTATGGCTGTATCATGTTATGGCTGCATCATGTTATGGGTATGGCTGTATCATGTTATGGGTATGGCTGCATCATGTTATGGGTATGGCTGTATCATGTTATGGGTATGGCTGCATCATGTTATGAGTATGGCTGCATCATGTTATGGGTATGGCTGCATCATGTTATGGGTATGGCTGTATCATGTTATGGGTATGGCTGCATCATGTTATGGCTGCATCATGTTATGGGTATGGCGGTATCATGTTATGGGTATGGCTGCATCATGTTATGGCTGTATCATGTTATGGGTATGGCTGCATCATGTTATGGCTGCATCATGTTATGGGTATGGCGGTATCATGTTATGGGTATGGCTGCATCATGTTATGGGTATGGCTGCATCATGTTATGGGTATGCCTGTATCATGTTATGGGTATGGCTGTATCATGTTATGGGTATGGCTGCATCATGTTATGGCTGCATCATGTTATGGGTATGGCTGTATCATGTTATGGGTATGGCTGTGTCATGTTATGGGTATGGCTGTATCATGTTATGGGTATGGCTGTATCATGTTATGGGTATGGCTGTATCATGTTATGATTGTATCATGTTATGGGTATGGCTGTATCATGTTATGGCTGTATCATGTTATGGGTATGGCTGCATCATGTTATGGCTGTATCATGTTATGGGTATGGCTGCATCATGTTATGGTATGGCTGCATCATGTTATGGTATGGCTGCATCATGTTATGGGAATGGCTGTATCATGTTATGGGTATGGCTGTATCATGTTATGGCTGCATCATGTCATGGGTATGGCTGCATCATGTTATGGGTATGGCTGCATCATGTTATGGCTGTATCATGTTATGGGTATGGCTGCATCATGTTATGGCTGTATCATGTTATGGGTATGGCTGCATCATGTTATGGGTATGGCTGTATCATGTTATGGGTATGGCTGTATCATGTTATGACTGTATCATGTTATGGGTATGGCTGCATCATGTTATGGCTGTATCATGTTATGGGTATGGCTGCATCATGTTATGGGTATGGCTGTATCATGTTATGGCTGCATCATGTTATGAGTATGGCTGCATCATGTTATGGGTATGGCTGCATCATGTTATGGCTGTATCATGTTATGGGTATGGCTGTATCATGTTATGGGTATGGCTGTATCATGTTATGGCTGCATCATGTTATGGTATGGCTGCATCATGTTATGGCTGTATCATGTTATGGGTATGGCTGTATCATGTTATGGGTATGGCTGTATCATGTTATGGGTATGGCTGCATCATGTTATGGGTATGGCTGTATCATGTTATGGCTGCATCATGTTATGGCTGTATCATGTTATGGGTATGGCTGTATCATGTTATGGGTATGGCTGCATCATGTTATGGCTGCATCATGTTATGGGTATGGCTGCATCATGTTATGGGTATGGCTGTATCATGTTATGGGTATGGCTGCATCATGTTATGGGTATGGCTGTATCATGTTATGGCTGCATCATGTTATGGGTATGGCTGTATCATGTTATGGGTATGGCTGTATCATGTTATGGGTATGGCTGTATCATGTTATGGGTATGGCTGTATCATGTTATGGGTATGGCTGCATCATGTTATGGCTGCATCATGTTATGGGTATGGCTGTATCATGTTATGGCTGTATCATGTTATGGGTATGGCTGCATCATGTTATGGGTATGGCTACATCATGTTATGGCTGCATCATGTTATGGGTATGGCTGTATCATGTTATGGGTATGGCTGCATCATGTTACTGGTATGGCTGTATCATGTTATGGCTGCATCATGTTATGGGTATGGCTGTATCATGTTATGGCTGCATCATGTTATGGGTATGGCTACATCATGTTATGGCTGCATCATGTTATGGTATGGCTGTATCATGTTATGGGTATGGCTGTATCATGTTATGGCTGCATCATGTTATGGGTATGGCTACATCATGTTATGGCTGCATCATGTTATGGTATGGCTGTATCATGTTATGGGTATGGCTGTATCATGTTATGGCTGTATCATGTTACTGGTATGGCTGCATCATGTTATGGCTGTATAATGTTATGGGTATGGCTGCATCATGTTATGGGTATGGCTGTATCATGTTATGGCTGTATCATGTTATGGGTATGGCTGTATCATGTTATGGGTATGGCTGTATCATGTTATGGCTGCATCATGTTATGGGTATGGCTGCATCATGTTATGGGTATGGCTGCATCATGTTATGGGTATGGCTGTATCATGTTATGGGTATGGCTGTATCATGTTATGGGTATGGCTGTATCATGTTATGGGTATGGCTACATCATGTTATGGGTATGGCTGTATCATGTTATGGGTATGGCTGTATCATGTTATGGGTATGGCTGTAAGTACAGGAACAATGGAGTTGCTTACCAAGACGACATGAAAGTTCCTGTCTCTGGTAGGAGAGGGAGAGGCTGGAGGCTACTAGATGTGTCTGGTAGGAGAGGGGGAGGCTGGACTCTACTAGATGTGTCTGGTAGGAGTGTCTGGGGAGGCTGGAATCTACTAGATGTGTCTGGTAGGAGAGGGGGGCTGGAGTCCACTACATGTGTCTGGTAGGAGAGGGGAGGCTGGAGTCCACTACATGTGTCTGGTAGGAGAGGGGAGGCTGGAGTCCACTACATGTGTCTGGTAGGAGAGGGGGAGGCTGGAGTCTAATAGATGTGTCTGGTAGGAGAGGGGAGGCTGGACTCTACTAGATGTGTCTGGTAGGAGAGGGGGAGGCTGGAGTCTACTAGATGTGTCTGGTAGGAGAGGGGGAGGCTGGAGTCTAATAGATGTGTCTGGTAGGAGAGGGGGAGGCTGGAGATGTGTCTAGGCTAGATGTGTCTGGTAGGAGAGGGGAGGCTGGAATCTACTAGATGTGTCTGGTAGGGGGAGGCTGGAGTCCACTACATGTGTCTGGTAGGAGAGGGGAGGCTGGAGTCTAATAGATGTGTCTGGTAGGAGAGGGGGAGGCTGGAATCTACTAGATGTGTCTGGTAGGAGAGGGGGAGGCTGGAGTCCACTACATGTGTCTGGTAGGAGAGGGGGAGGCTGGAGTCTAATAGATGTGTCTGGTAGGAGAGGGGAGGCTGGAATCTACTAGATGTTTCTGGTAGGAGAGGGGAGGCTGGAGTCTAATAGATGTGTCTGGTAGGAGAGGGGGAGGCTGGAGTCTAGTAGATGTGTCTGGTAGGAGAGGGGAGGCTGGAGTCTACTAGATGTGTCTGGTAGGAGAGGGGGAGGCTGGAGTCCACTACATGTGTCTGGTAGGAGAGGGGGAGGCTGGAGTCTAGTAGATGTGTCTGGTAGGAGAGGGGAGGCTGGAGTCTAGTAGATGTGTCTGGTAGGAGAGGGGAGGCTGGAGTCTACTAGATGTGTCTGGTAGGAGAGGGGAGGCTGGAGTCCACTACATGTGTCTGGTAGGAGAGGGGGAGGCTGGAGTCTAATAGATGTTTCTGGTAGGAGAGGGGAGGCTGGAGTCTAGTAGATGTGTCTGGTAGGAGAGGGGGAGGCTGGAGTCTAGTAGATGTGTCTGGTAGGAGAGGGGGAGGCTGGAGTCTAGTAGATGTGTCTGGTAGGAGAGGGGAGGCTGGAGTCTAGTAGATGTGTCTGGTAGGAGAGGGGGAGGCTGGAGTCCACTACATGTTTCTGTGTCTGGTAGGAGAGGGGAGGCTGGATTCTACTAGATGTGTCTGGTAGGAGAGGGGGAGGCTGGAGTCCACTACATGTGTCTGGTAGGAGAGGGGAGGCTGGAGTCTAATAGATGTTTCTGGTAGGAGAGGGGGAGGCTGGAATCTACTAGATGTTTCTGGTAGGAGAGGGGAGGCTGGAGTCTAGTAGATGTGTCTGGTAGGAGAGGGGAGGCTGGAGTCTAGTAGATGTGTCTGGTAGGAGAGGGGGAGGCTGGAGTCTAGTAGATGTGTCTGGTAGGAGAGGGGGAGGCTGGAGTCTAGTAGATGTGTCTGGTAGGAGAGGGGGAGACTGGAGTCCACTACATGTTTCTGGTCTGTCAATCCCAAGGTTCTAGTAGGTATCTGTTAATGTAGCATCTTGTTTGTGGCACCCTATTCCCTACATAGTGCACTACTTCTGACCAGGGCCCCTAGGGTTCATGCATCCTTTGCGTGTTTGAAAGTGACTCCAATTGTCCCAAAGCACAAGGTTTCCTGCCACGTCCTGCCATCTCCCCTGGACATCCCTGACATTTCTCAGAGGAGAGGAGAGACAGGATGAGAGGAGAGAGGGATGAGGAGGGGAGTGGAGGGAGGAGAGGAGGAGAGGGATGAGGAGAGGAGTGGAGGAGTGGAGGAGAGGAAAGAGGGATGAGGAGAGGAGTGGATGAGAGGAGGGAGGAGAGGAGGAGTAGAGGAGAGAGAAGGGGAGGAGGAGAGAAGGGGAGGAGAAGAGGAGGAGAGGTCGGAGAAGGGAGGAGATGAGGAGAGGAGGAGAGAGAGGAGAAGTAGGAGAGGAGATGAGAGGTAGAAGAGGAGAGGAGGAGAGAGAGAGGAGAGGAGAGAGAGAGAGGAGAGGGGGAGGAGATGATGAGAGAGAGGAGAGGAGGAGTAGAGTAGAGGAGATGAGAGGGATGAGAGAGGGAGGAGATGAGAAGTAGGAGAGAAGGGGAGGAGAGAGGGAGGAGATGAGGGAGGAAATTAGGGAGAGAGGGAGGAGATGAGGAGAGAGGGAGGAGATGAGGAGAGAGGGAGGAAGGAGGAGAGAGGGAGGCGAGAGGAGCGGGAGGAGATGAGAAGAGAGGGAGGAAAGAGGGAGGGAGGAGATGAGGAGAGAGGAAGGAGATGAGGAGAGAGGGAGGAGAGAGGGAGGAGATGAGGAGAGAGGGAGGAGATGAGGAGAGAGGGAGGAGAGAGGGAGGAGATGAGGAGAGAGGGAAGAGAGGGAAGGAGGAGATGAGGAGAGAGGGAGGAGTGAGGGAGGAGATGAAGAGAGAGGGAGGAAAGAGGGAGGGAAGATATGAGGAGAGAGGGAGGAGAAAGGGAGGGAGGAGATGAGGAGAGAGGGAGGAGATGAGGAGAGAGAGAGGGAGGGAGGAGATAAGGAGAGAGTGAGGAGAGAGAGAGGAGATGAGGAGAGAGGGAGGAGATGAGGAGAGAGGTAGGAGATGAGGGAGGCGAGGAGAGGTAGGAGATGAGGGGAGGAGATGAGGAGAGAGGGAGGAGATGGGGGAGGAGATGAGAGGGATGAGGGAGGGAGCGGAGGATAGGTAGGAGATGAGGGGAGGAGATGAGGAGAGAGGGAGGAGATGAGGGGAGGAGATGAGGAGAGAGGGAGGAGATGAGGGAGGAGATGAGGAGAGAGGGAGGAGGTGAGGGAGGAGATGAGAGGGATGAGGGAGGGAGCGGAGGAGAGGTAGGAGATGAGGAGAGAGGGAGGAGACAAGGAGAGAGGTAGGTGATGAGGGAGGAGATGAGGAGAGAGGGAGGAGTTGAGGGAGGAAATGAGGAGAGAGGGAGGAGACGAGGAGAGAGGGAGGAGATGAGGAGAGAGGGAGGATAGAGCGAGGAGATGAGGAGAGAGAGAGGAGAGGAGTAGAGTAGAGGAGAGAGGGATGAGAGAGGGAGCGGAGGAGAGGTAGGAGATGAGTGGAGGAGACGAGGAGAGAGGGAGGAGACAAGGAGAGAGGTAGGTGATAAGGGAGGAGAGGAGAGGTATGAGATGAGGGGAGGAGATGAGGAGAGAGGGAGGAGATGAGGAGATAGGTAGGTGATGAGGGAGGAGAGGAGAGGTAGGAGATGAGGGGAGGAGAGAGGGAGGAGATGAGGGAGGAGATGAGGAGAGAGGGAGGAGATAAGGGAGGAGATGAGGAGAGAGGGAGGAGATGAGGAAGGAGATGAGGAGAGAGGGAGGAGATGAGGGAGGAGATGAGGAGCTGGAGGACATGCATCGCCCCACTCACTCTGTCAGGGTTACATAATCATCACTAAAATAGGCCTAAACATACATGCTCTTATGTAAATACACAACCTTTTAATCACACTTAAACACACACAAAACCTTTTAATCATGCCTTGCATAAGGAGTCAGCAGGAATATGCAAAAAAATAGGTCATGGCCTCCTGCAAGACAGTATTTATACCAGACTGTTCAGACAGACAGTATTTATACCAGACTGTTCAGACAGACAGTATTTATTCCAGACTTTGGCCTTAAATGACAAGGAGAACAGGTGCTGTCCTTAAATGACAAGGAGAACAGGTGCTGTCCTTAAATGACAAGGAGAACAGATGCTGTCCTTAAATGACAAGGAGAACAGGTGCTGTCCTTAAATGACAAGGAGAACAGGTGCTGTCCTTAAATGACAAGGAGAACAGGTGCTGTCCTTAAATGACAAGGAGAACAGGTGCTGTCCTTAAATGACAAGGAGAACAGGTGCTGTCCTTAAATGACAAGGAGAACAGGTGCTGTCCTTAAATGACAAGGAGAACAGGTGCTGTCCTTAAATGACAAGGAGAACAGGTGCTGTCCTTAAATGACAAGGAGAACAGGTGCTGTCCTTAAATGACAAGGAGAACAGGTGCTGTCCTTAAATCCCGATAGAATCCAAAAGGTGGTAGAGATGAGACACTCTTCTACATTAAAAACAATTTGACTATGAAACAAATATAAACACTCTTTAACGCAAAAGAGAGGCTTTTAAGAGCTGGTGTCTCCTGAAAATCATATTGTTTTATACATTGATATCAGACAAACATTCAACTGTTTCACAACGCTGGAACAAAACTTCCTGCCGAGGAACTAAGAAGCATTTTGTTTTCACAAGAAGTTTCAAACAGGTCTGTGAATAATACAGGACAGAAAATCAAACCAACATCGTC
>NC_056434.1:3105689-3133189 GCF_018296145.1 Oncorhynchus tshawytscha
TATGCATGTGTGTGAGTGTGTGTGAGAGTATGTGTGTATGTGTGTGTGTGTGTGTATGTGAGAGAGTGTATGCGTGTGTGTGAGTGTGTGTGAGAGTATGTGTGTATGTGTGTGTGTGTGTGTATGTGAGAGAGTGTATGTGAGAGAGTGTATGCATGTGTGTGAGTGTGTTTGAGAGTATGTGTGTATGTGTGTGTGTGTGTGTGTATGTGAGAGAGTGTATGCGTGTGTGTGAGTGTGTGTGAGAGTATGTGTGTATGTGTGTGTATGTGAGAGAGTGTATGCGTGTGTGTGAGTGTGTGTGAGAGTATGTGTGTATGTGTGTGTGTGTGTGTGTATGTGAGAGAGTGTATGCGTGTGTGTGTGTGAGAGAGAGTGTATGCGTGTGTGTGTGTGTGTGTGAGTGTGTGTGAGAGAGTGTATGCGTGTGTGTGAGTGTGTGTGAGAGTATGTGTGTATGTGTGTGTGTGTGAGAGAGAGTATGCGTGTGTGTGTGTGTGTGAGAGTGTATGTGTGTGTGTGTGTGTGTGTGTGTGTGAGAGAGTGTATGCGTGTGTGTGAGTGTGTGTGAGAGTTTGTGTGTATGTGTGTGTGTGTGTGTGTGTGTGTATGTGTGTGTGTGAGAGAGAGTGTATGCGTGTGTGTGTGTGAGTGTGTGTCTGTGTGTGTATGTGTGTGTGTGTGTGTGTGTGTGTGTGTGTGTGTGTGTGTGTGTGTGTGTGTGTGAGAGAGAGTGTATGCGTGTGTGTGTGTGTGTGTGTCTGTGTGTGTATGTGTGCGTGTGTGTGTGTGTGTGTGTGTGCGCGCGTGTGTGTGTGTGTGTGAGAACGTCTATTCATTCCTGGGGTCAAACGCTCCCTCACAAATGAAATCTAGCAACGTGAGTCGCCTGGGAGCCTCAGCTGGGCTCGCACGGCAGCTGATCTTGCAAGCCTCAGTGGAGCTGTCTCAACGAGGCAGGATCGCAGCTCCGAGCCGGCGGGGGAGTAGGGAAGAGGAGGGGTCACCTCACGTGAACCAGCAGCACTGAGAAGAGAAGCAGGCTGCATCTCTGTCACCACAGAGAGAGAGAGAGAGAGAGAGAGAGAGAGGCCCTGCACTGTGCTGTGTTGGCATGCCACATTCTGCTGCCTAAAAACTAGAAAGAAAACCAGCGCTGAGGCGAATGAAGCGGAGGAGAGGAGAGATGAGGAGAGGAGAGGAGGAGAGATGAGTTTGAGGAGAGGAAAGGAGGAGAGGAGAGATGAGGAGAGGAGAGATGAGGAGAGGAGAGGAGGAGGAGAGAGAGGAGAGGAGAGATGAGGAGAGGAGAGGAGAGATGAGGAGAGGAGGAAAGGAGGAGAGGAGAGGAAAGGAGGAGAGGAGAGGAAAGGAGGAGAGGAGAGATGAGGAGAGGAGGAGAGGAGAGGAGGAGAGATGGAGAGGATGAGAGAAAGGGAGAGGTGGTGAGAAGGGATGAGGAGAGAGAGGAGGAGAGATGAGGAGAGATGAGGAGAGGAGAGATGAGGAGAGGAGGAGAGGAGAGGAGGGAGGATGAGAGAGAGGAGGAGAGGAGGGATGAGGGATGAGGAGGAGGAGAGGAGGGATGAGGAGAGGAGGTATGAGGAGAGAAGATGAGGAGAGGAGAGGGGGATGAGGATAGGAGGAGGAGGAGAGGGGGATGAGGAGAGGAGAGGGAGGAGAGAAGGGGATGAGGAGAGGAGAGGGGGAGATAAAGGGAGAGGAGGAGAGAAGGGATGAGGAGAGGAGAGGAGGGATGAGGAGAGGAGGAGAGGAGGAGATGAGGAGGAGAGGAGGAGGATGAGGAGAGATGAGGAGAGGAGGAGAGGAGAGGAGAGGAGAGGAGGAGGGATGAGGAGCGGAGGAGAGGAGAGATGAGGAGAGGAGTAGAGGAGAGGAGGATAGGAGAGATGAGGAGAGGAGAGATGTGGAGAGGAGAGGAGTAGAGGAGGGATGAGGAGCGGAGGAGAGGAGAGATGAGGAGAGGAGAGGAGGAGAGGAGGGATGAGGAGAGGAGAGATGAGGAGAGGAGGAGAGGAGAGATGAGGAGAGGATGAGAGAAAGGGAGAGGAGGTGAGAAGGGATGAGGAGAGGAGAGGAGGAGATGAGGGAGAGGAGGAGAGGAGGGATGAGGAGAGGAGGGAGAGGAGGGATGAGGAGAGGAGGTATGAGGAGAGAAGATGAGGAGAGGAGAGGGGGATGAGGATAGGAGAGGAGGAGAGGGGGATGAGGAGAGGAGAGGAGGAGAGAAGGGGTGAGGAGAGGAGAGGGGGAGATAAAGGGAGAGTAGGAGAGAAGGGATGAGGAGAGGAGAGGAGGAGATGAGGAGAGGAGAGGAGGAGAGAGGAGGAGAGGAGGAGAGGAGGAGAGATGAGGAGATGAGGAGAGGAGGAGAGGAGAGGAGAGGAGGAGGGATGAGGAGCGGAGGAGAGGAGAGATGAGGAGAGGAGTAGAGGAGAGGAGGATAGGAGAGATGAGGAGAGGAGAGATGTGGAGGGAGAGGAGAGGAGAGGAGTAGAGGAGGGATGAGGAGCGGAGGAGAGGAGGAGATGAGGAGAGAGAGGAGAGAGAGGAGAGGAGAGAGGAGAGGAGAGGGATGAGGTGAGAGGGATGAGGATGAGGAGAGGAGGAGAGGAGAGATGAGGAGAGGATGAGAGAAAGGGAGAGGAGGTGAGGAGGGATGAGGAGAGGAGAGGAGAGGAGATGAGGGAGGAGGAGGAGAGAGGAGGGAGAGGGGAGGAGAGGAGAGGGGGAGATGAGGAGAGGAGGGATGAGGAGAGGGAGGAGAGGAGGGGAGAGGAGAGGAGGAGAGGAGGGATGAGGAGGGGAGGAGAGGAGAAGGGGGAGGAGGGATGAGGAGAGGAGGAGACCTGAAGAGAGATGAGGGAGAGGAGAGGAGGAGAGGAAGGGAGAGGAGGAGAGAAGGGGTGAGGAGAGGAGAGATGAGGAGAGGAGAGGAGGGATGAGGAGCGGAGGAGAGGGGAGATGAGGAGAGGAGGGAGAGGAGAGGAGGGATAAGGAGAGGAGAGATGAGGAGAGGAGAGATGAGGAGAGGATGAGAGAAAGGGAGAGGAGGTGAGAAGGGATGAGGAGAGGAGAGGAGGAGATGAGGAGAGGAGGAGAGGAGAGGAGGAGATGAGGAGAGGAGGGATGAGGAGCGGAGGAGAGGAGAGATGAGGAGGAGAGGAGAGGAGGAGAGGAGGGATGGAAGAGGAGAGATGAGGAGAGGAGAGGAGGAGAGGATAAGAGAAAGGGAGAGGAGGAGACAAGAGATGAGGAGAGGAGGGATGAGGAGAGGAGGAGATGAGAGGAGGGATGAGGAGAGGAGAGGAGGGATGAGGAGAGGAGAGGAGGAGACGAGAAGAGAGATGAGGAGAGGAGAGTAGGAGAGAAGGGATGAGGAGAGGAGAGGAGGAGATGAGGAGAGGAGATGAGGAGAGGAGATGAGGAGAAAAGGGAGAGGAGGAGAGGAGATGAGGAGAGAAAGGGAGAGGATGAGATGAGAAGGGATGATGAAAGGAGAGGAGGAGAGGAGAGAAGGAGAGGAGATGAGGAGAGAAGGGATGAGGAGAGCAGAGGAGGAGAGGTCAGTGACAGTATTATGCCAACTAAGATAATTCCAGAAAAAACTGGGGAAAACAGAGAGAGAGAGTGAGGTCCCAAAAACAGCCAACACAGAGAAATGTTTGGTAGTGTGGGAAACTAACACCCCTAAAAACAGCAACAAACTGTAATTATGAATAGAAAACCCTATCAACACTGAACCCAAGCGCCCAATTACATAGTGGTACAGCGAACCAAATGGCACCCAGGGCTCTCGTCAACAGTAGTGAACTAAATAGGGAATAGGATGCCATTTGGGAGTCATTCAGTGAGTTGATGAAGTGCTGTAGTTCCATTCCTGAAGCCACTATAAGAAACCCTTCAGAACTAGAGCTGAGGAGGGAGAACTACAGTATATACCAGTCTGAGCTGAGGAGGGAGAACTACAGTATATACCAGTCTGAGCTGAGGAGGGAGAACTACAGTATATACCAGTCTGAGCTGAGGAGTGAGAACTACAGTATATACCAGTCCTATAGGATATAACAGTATATAACAGTCTGAGCTGAGGAGGGAGAACTACAGTATATAACAGTCCTCTAGTATATACCAGTCCTACAGTATATAACAGTCCTACAGTATATAACAGTCCTACAGTATATAACTGTCCTACAGTATATAACAGTCCTACAGTATATAACAGTCCTATAGTATATAACAGTATATAACAGTCCTATAGTATATAACAGTATATAACAGTCCTATAGTATATAACAGTATATAACAGTCCTACAGTATATAACAGTCCTACAGTATATACCAGTATATAACAGTCCTACAGTATATAACAGTCCTACAGTATATAACAGTCCTACAGTATATAACAGTATATAACAGTCCTACAGTATATAACAGTATATAACAGTCCTACAGGATATAACAGTCCTACAGTATATAACAGTCCTATAGTATATAACAGTATATAACAGTCCTACAGTATATAACAGTCCTATAGTATATAACAGTATATAACAGTCCTATAGTATATAACAGTATATAACAGTCCTATAGTATATAACAGTCCTATAGTATATACCAGTCCTACAGTATATAACAGTCCTACAGTATATAACAGTCCTACAGTATATAACAGTCCTATAGTATATAACAGTCCTATAGTATTTAACAGTCCTACAGTATATAACAGTGTATAACAGTCCTACAGTATATAACAGTAAATAACAGTATATAACAGTCCTACAGTATATAACAGTATATAACAGTCCTACAGTATATAACAGTATATAACAGTCCTACAGTATATAACAGTCCTACAGTATATAACAGTCCTACAGTATATAACAGTCCTACAGTATATAACAGTCCTACAGTATATAACAGTCCTATAGTATATAACAGTCCTATAGTATTTAACAGTCCTACGGTATATAACAGTATATAACAGTCCTACAGTATATAACAGTAAATAACAGTATATAACAGTCCTACAGTATATAACAGTATATAACAGTCCTACAGTATATAACAGTATATAACAGTCCTACAGTATATAACAGTCCTACAGTATATAACAGTCCTACAGTATATAACAGTATATAACAGTCCTACAGTATATAACAGTCCTACAGTATATAACAGTATATAACAGTCCTACAGTATATAACAGTCCTACAGTATATCACAGTATATAACAGTCCTACAGTATATAACAGTCCTACAGTATATCACAGTATATAACAGTCCTACAGTATACAACAGTCCTATAGTATATACCAGTCCTACAGGATATAACAGTCCTACAGTATATAACAGTCCTATAGTATATAACAGTCCTATAGTATATAACAGTATATAACAGTCCTACAGTATATAACAGTAAATAACAGTATATAACAGTCCTACAGTATATAACAGTATATAACAGTCCTACAGTATATAACAGTCCTATAGTATATAACAGTATATAACAGTCCTACAGTATATAACAGTATATAACAGTCCTATAGTATATAACAGTCCTATAGTATATAACAGTATATAACAGTCCTATAACAGTATATAACAGTAAATAACAGTATATAACAGTCCTACAGTATATAACAGTATATAACAGTCCTACAGTATATAACAGTCCTACAGTATATAACAGTCCTATAGTATATAACAGTCCTATAGTATATAACAGTATATAACAGTCTACAGTATATAGTATATAACAGTCCTATAGTATATAACACAGTATATAACAGTCCTATAGTATATAACAGTCCTATAGTATATAACAGTCCTACAGTATATAACAGTAGTGTATAACAGTGTATAACAGTCCCAGTATATAACAGTATATAACAGTCCTACAGTATATAACAGTAATATAACAGTATATAACAGTCCTACAGTATATAAACAGTATATAACAGTATATAACAGTCCTACAGTATATAACAGTCCTATAGTATATAATAACAGTCCTATAGTATATAACAGTATATAACAGTATATACAATATATAACAGTAAATAACAGTATATAACAGTCCTACAGTATATAACAGTAAATAACAGTATATAACAGTCCTACAGTATATAACAGTATATAACAGTCCTACAGATATAACAGTCCTATAGTATATAACAGTCCTATAGTATATAACAGTCCTATAGTATATAACAGTATATAACAGTCCTACAGTATATAACAGTAAATAACAGTACAGTATATAACAGTCCTACAGTATATAACAGTATATAACAGTATATAACAGTCCTATAGTATATAACAGTCCTATAGTATATAACAGTCCTACAGTATATAACAGTCCTACAGTATATAACAGTATATAACAGTCCTATAGTATATAACAGTCCTATAGTATATAACAGTCCTACAGTATATAACAGTCCTACAGTATATAACAGTATATAACAGTCCTATAGTATATAACAGTCCCTACAGTATATAACAGTCCTACAGTATATAACAGTCCTATAGTATATAACAGTCCTATAGTATATAACAGTCCTACAGTATATAACAGTCCTACAGTATATAACAGTCCTACAGTATATAACAGTATATAACAGTCCTATAGTATATAACAGTCCCTATAGTATATAACAGTCCTATAGTATATAACAGTCCTATAGTATATAACAGTCCTATAGTATATAACAGTCCCTATAGTATATAACAGTCCTATAGTATATAACAGTATATAACAGTCCTACAGTATATAACAGTATATAACAGTCCCAGTATATACAGTATATATCACAGTATATAACAGTCCTACAGTATATAACAGTCCTACAGTATATAACAGTCCTACAGTATACAACAGTCCTATAGTATATACCAGTCCTACAGTATATAACAGTCCTACAGTATATAACAGTCCTATAGTATATACCAGTCCTACAGTATACAACAGTCCTATAGTATATACCAGTCCTACAGTATATAACAGTCCTACAGTATATAACAGTCCTACAGGATATAACAGTCCTACACTATATAACAGTCCTATAGTATTTAACAGTCCTACAGTATATAACAGTAAATAACAGTATATAACAGTCCTACAGTATATAACAGTATATAACAGTCCTACAGTATATAACAGTATATAACAGTCCTACAGTATATAACAGTCCTACAGTATATCACAGTATATAACAGTCCTACAGTATATCACAGTATATAACAGTCCTACAGTATATAACAGTCCTACAGTATATAACAGTCCTACAGTATATAACAGTATATAACAGTCCTACAGTATATAACAGTCCCAGTATATCACAGTATATAACAACAGTATATAACAGTCCTACAGTATATAACAGTATATAACAGTCCTACAGTATATAACAGTAGTATATACCAGTCCTACAGTATATAACAGTCCTACAGTATATAACAGTCCTATAGTATATAACAGTCCCTATAGTATATAACAGTCCTACAGTATATAACAGTCCTACAGTATATAACAGTAATATAACAGTATATAACAGTCCTACAGTATATAAACAGTATATAACAGTCCTACAGTATATAACAGTCCTATAGTATATAACAGTATATAACAGTCCTACAGTATATAACAGTATATAACAGTCCTATAGTATATAACAGTCCTATAGTATATAACAGTATATAACAGTCCTACAATATATAACAGTAAATAACAGTATATAACAGTCCTACAGTATATAACAGGATATAACAGTCCTACAGTATATAACAGTCCTATAGTATATAACAGTCCTATAGTATATAACAGTATATAACAGTCCTATAGTATATAACAGTCCTATAGTATATAACAGTCCTATAGTATTTAACAGTCCTACAGTATATAACAGTCCTATAGTATATAACAGTCCAGTATATAACAGTCCTATAGTATATAACAGTATATAACAGTCCTACAGTATATAACAGTATATAACAGTCCTACAGTATATAACAGTATATAACAGTATATAACAGTCCTACAGTATATAACAGTATATAACAGTATATAACAGTCCTACAGTATATAACAGTCCTATAGTATATAACAGTCCTATAGTATATAACAGTATATAACAGTCCTACAAGTATATAACAGTAATATAACAGTATATAACAGTCCTACAGTATATAACAGTAAATAACAGTATATAACAGTCCTACAGTATATAACAGTATAACAGTATATAACAGTCCTATAGTATATAACAGTCCTATAGTATATAACAGTCCTATAGTATATAACAGTATATAACAGTCCTACAATATATAACAGTAGTATATAACAGTATATAACAGTCCTACAGTATATAACAGTATATAACAGGATATAACAGTCCTATAGTATATAACAGTCCCTATAGTATATAACAGTCCTACAGTATATAACAACAGTCCAGTATAGTATATAACAGTCCTATAGTATATAACAGTCCTACAGTATATAACAGTCCTACAGTATATAACAGTCCTACAGTATATAACAGTATATAACAGTCCTATAGTATATAACAGTCCTAACAGTATATAACAGTCCTACAGTATATAACAGTCCTATAGTATATAACAGTCCTACAGTATATAACAGTATATAACAGTCCTATAGTATATAACAGTCCTATAGTATATAACAGTCCTACAGTATATAACAGTCCTACAGTATATAACAGTCCTATAGTATATAACAGTCCTATAGTATATAACAGTCCTATAGTATATAACAGTGTATATAACAGTCCTACAGTATATAACAGTCCTACAGTATATCACAGTATATAACAGTCCTACAGTATATAACAGTCCTACAGTATATAACAGTCCTACAGTATACAACAGTCCTATAGTATATACCAGTCCTACAGTATATAACAGTCCTACAGTATATAACAGTCCTATAGTATATACCAGTCCTACAGTATACAACAGTCCTATAGTATATACCAGTCCTACAGTATATAACAGTCCTACAGTATATAACAGTCCTACAGGATATAACAGTCCTACAGTATATAACAGTCCTATAGTATATAACAGTATATAACAGTATATAACAGTATATAACAGTATATAACAGTCCTACAGTATATAACAGTATATAACAGTCCTACAGTATATAACAGTATATAACAGTCCAGTATATAACAGTATATAACAGTCCTACAGTATATAACAGTCCTATAGTATATACCAGTCCTACAGTATACAACAGTCCTACAGTATATAACAGTATATAACAGTCCTACAGTATATAACAGTATATAACAGTCCTACAGTATATAATAGTATATAACAGTCCTACAGTATATAACAGTATATAACAGTCCTACAGTATATAACAGTATATAACAGTCCTATAGTATATAACAGTCCTATAGTATATAACAGTCCTACAGTATATAACAGTATATACCAGTCCTACAGTATATAATAGTATATAACAGTCCTATAGTATATACCAGTCCTACAGTATACAACAGTCCTACAGTATATAACAGTATATAACAGTCCTACAGTATATAATAGTATATAACAGTCCTACAGTATATAACAGTATATAACAGTCCTACAGTATATAACAGTATATAACAGTCCTATAGTATATAACAGTCCTATAGTATATAACAGTCCTACAGTATATAACAGTATATACCAGTCTACAGTATATACAGTATATAATACAGTATATAACAGTCCTACAGTATATAACAGTATATAACAGTCCTACAGTATATAACAGTATATACCAGTCCTACAGTATATAATAGTATATAACAGTCCTACAGTATATAACAGTATATAACAGTCCTACAGTATATAACAGTATATAACAGTCCTATAGTATATAACAGTCCTATAGTATATAACAGTCCTACAGTATATAACAGTATATACCAGTCCTACAGTATATAATAGTATATAACAGTCCTACAGTATATAACATAGTATATAACAGTCCTACAGTATATAACAGTATATAACAGTCCTACAGTATATAACAGTATATAACAGTCCTACAGTATATAACAGTATATAACAGTCCTACAGTATATAACAGTATATAACAGTCCTACAGTATATAACAGTATATAACAGTCCTACAGTATATAACAGTATATAACAGTATAACAGTATATCCTACAGTATATAACATAACAGTATATAGTATATAACAGTCCTATAGTATATAACAGTATATAACAGTATATAACAGTCCTACAGTATATAACAGTATATAACAGTCCTACAGTATATAACAGTATATAACAGTCCTACAGTATATAATAGTATATAACAGTCCTACAGTATATAACAGTATATAACAGTCCTACAGTATATAACAGTATATAACAGTCCTACAGTATATAACAGTATATAACAGTCCTACAGTATATAACAGTATATAACAGTCCTACAGTATATAATAGTATATAACAGTCCTATAGTATATAACAGTCCTACAGTATATAACAGTATATAACAGTCCTACAGTATATAACAGTCCTACAGTATATAACAGTATATAACAGTCCTACAGTATATAACAGTATATAACAGTCCTACAGTATATAATAGTATATAACAGTCCTACAGTATATAACAGTATATAACAGTATATAACAGTATATAACAGTATATAACAGTATATAACAGTCCTACAGTATATAATAGTATATACCACTCAACAGTTTGGACACCCCCGACTCATTCCAGGGTTTTTCTGTTTTTACTATTTTCTACATTGTAGAATAGTAGTGAAGACATCAACACTATGAAATAACACAAATGGAATCATGTAGTAACCAAAACAGTGTTAAACATATCTAAATATATTTTATAATTGAATGTCTTCGGAGTAGCCACCCTTTGCCTTGATGACAGCTTTACACACTCTTGGCATTCTCTCAACCAGCTTAATGAAGCAGTCACCTGGAATGAATTTCAAGTAACAGGTGTGCCTTGTTAAAAGTTAATTTGTGGAATTTCTTTCCTTCTTAATGCATTTGAGCCAATCAGTTGTGTTGTGACAAGGTAGGAGTGGTATACAGAAGATAGCCCTATTTGGTAAAAGACCAAGTCCATATTATGGAAAGAACAGCTCAAATAAGCAAAGAGCAACGACAGTCCATCATTACTTTAAGACATGACGGTCAGTCAATCTGGAAAATTTCAAGAACTTCAAGAAGTTTCTTCAAATGCAGTCGCAAAAACCATCAAGCGCTATGATGAAACTGGCTCGCAGGAGGACCGCCACAGAACGGAAGACCCAGAGTTCCCTCTGCTTCAGAGGATAAGTTCATCAGAGTTACCAGCCTCAGATATTGCAGACCAAATAAATGCTTCACAGAGTTCAAGTCACAGACACATGTCAACATCAACTGTCCAGAGGAGACTGTGTGAATCAGTCCTTCATGGTCGAATTGCTGCAAAGAAACCACTACTAAAGGACACCAATAAGAAGAAGAGACTTGCTTGGGCCAAGAAACTCAAGCAATGGACATTAGACTGGAGGAAATCTGTCCTTTGGTCTGATGAGTCCAAATTTGAGATGTTTGGTTCCAACCACCATGTCTTTGTGAGACGCAGAGTAAGTGAACGGATGATCTCTGCATGTGTGGTTCCCACCGTGAAGCATGGAGGAGGAGGTGTGATGGTGCTTTGCTGGTGACACTGACAGTGATTTATTTAGAATTCAAGGAACACTTAACCACCATGGCTACCACAACATTCTGCAGCAATACGCAATCCCATCTGGTTTGTGCTTAGTGGGACGTTCATTTGTTTTTCAATAGGACAATGACTCAACACACCTCCAGGCTGTGTAAGGGCTATTTGACCAAGAAGGAGAGTGATGGAGTGCTGCGTCAGATGACCTGGCCTCCACAATCACCTGACCTCAACAGATGGTTTGGGATGAGTTGGACCGCAGTGACTGACACTCTATAGTGTAGTGTGACTGACACTCTGTAGTGTAGTGTGACTGACACTCTGTAGTGTAGTGTGACTGACACTCTGTAGTGTAGTGTGACTGCCACTCTGTAGTGTAGTGTGACTGACACTGTAGTGTAGTCTGACTGACACTCTGTAGTGTAGTGTGACCTACACTCTGTAGTGTAGTGTGACCGACACTCTGTAGTGTAGTCTGACCGACACGCTGACCGACACTCTGTAGTGTAGTGTGACCTACACTCTGTAGTGTAGTCTGACCGACAAGCTGACGACACTCTGTAGTGTAGTGTGACCTACACTCTGTAGTGTAGTCTGACCGACACTCTGTAGTGTAGTGTGACCGACACTCTGTAGTGTAGTGTGACCTACACTCTGTAGTGTAGTCTGACCGTCACTCTGCAGTGTAGTCTGACCGACAAGCTGACCGACACTCTGTAGTGTAGTGTGACCTACACTCTGTAGTGTAGTCTGACCGACACTCTGTAGTGTAGTGTGACCTACACTCTGTAGTGTAGTCTGACCGTCACTCTGCAGTGTAGTGTGACCTACACTCTGTAGTGTAGTCTGACCAACACTCTGTAGTGTAGTGTGACCTACACTCTGTAGTGTAGTGTGACCTACACTCTGTAGTGTAGTCTGACCGTCACTCTGCAGTGTAGTGTGACCTACACTCTGTAGTGTAGTCTGACCGACACTCTGTAGTGTAGTGTGACCTACACTCTGTAGTGTAGTCTGACCGACACTCTGTAGTGTAGTCTGACCGACAAGCTGACCGACACTCTGTAGTGTAGTGTGACCTACACTCTGTAGTGTAGTGTGACCGACACTCTGTAGTGTAGTCTGACCGACACGCTGACTGACACTCTGTAGTGTAGTGTGACCTACACTCTGTAGTGTAGTCTGACCGACACTCTGTAGTGTAGTGTGACCTACACTCTGTAGTGTAGTGTGACCGACACTCTGTAGTGTAGTCTGACCGACACGCTGACCGACAATCTGTAGTGTAGTGTGACCTACACTCTGTAGTGTAGTCTGACCGACACTCTGTAGTGTAGTGTGACCTACACTCTGTAGTGTAGTCTGACCGACACTCTGTAGTGTAGTCTGACTGACACTGTAGTGTAGTGTGACCTACACTCTGTAGTGTAGTCTGACCGACACTCTGTAGTGTAGTGTGACCGACACTCTGTAGTGTAGTGTGACCTACACTCTGTAGTGTAGTCTGACCGTCACTCTGCAGTGTAGTGTGACCTACACTCTGTAGTGTAGTCTGACCAACACTCTGTAGTGTAGTGTGACCTACACTCTGTAGTGTAGTGTGACCGTCACTCTGCAGTGTAGTGTGACCTACACTCTGTAGTGTAGTCTGACCGACACTCTGTAGTGTAGTGTGACCTACACTCTGTAGTGTAGTCTGACCGACACTCTGTAGTGTAGTCTGACCGACAAGCTGACCGACACTCTGTAGTGTAGTGTGACCTACACTCTGTAGTGTAGTGTGACCGACACTCTGTAGTGTAGTCTGACCGACACGCTGACCGACACTCTGTAGTGTAGTGTGACCTACACTCTGTAGTGTAGTGTGACTGACACTCTGTAGTGTAGTGTGACTGACACTGTAGTGTAGTCTGACTGACACTCTGTAGTGTAGTGTGACCTACACTCTGTAGTGTAGTGTGACCGACACTCTGTAGTGTAGTCTGACCGACACGCTGACCGACACTCTGTAGTGTAGTGTGACCTACACTCTGTAGTGTAGTCTGACCGACACTCTGTAGTGTAGTCTGACCGACACTCTGTAGTGTAGTCTGACCGACACTCTGTAGTGTAGTGTGACAGACACTCTGTAGTGTAGTCTGACCGACACTCTGTAGTGTAGTCTGACCGACACTCTGTAGTGTAGTCTGACCGACACTCTGTAGTGTAGTGTGACCGACACTCTGTAGTGTAGTCTGACCGACACTCTGTAGTGTAGTCTGACCGACACTCTGTAGTGTAGTGTGACAGACACTCTGTAGTGTAGTCTGACCGACACTCTGTAGTGTAGTCTGACCGACACTCTGTAGTGTAGTCTGACCGACACTCTGTAGTGTAGTGTGACCGACACTCTGTAGTGTAGTCTGACCGACACTCTGTAGTGTAGTCTGACCGACACTCTGTAGTGAGGTCTGACCGACACTCTGTAGTGTAGTCTGACCGACACTCTGTAGTGTAGTCTGACCGACACTCTGTAGTGTAGTCTGACCGACACGCTGACTGACACTCTGTAGTGTAGTGTGACCTACACTCTGTAGTGTAGTCTGACCGATACTCTGTAGTGTAGTGTGACCTACACTCTGTAGTGTAGTCTGACCGACACTCTGTAGTGTAGTCTGACCGACACTCTGTAGTGTAGTGTGACCTACACTCTGTAGTGTAGTCTGACCGACACTCTGTAGTGTAGTCTGACCGACACTCTGTAGTGTAGTGTGACCGACACTCTGTAGTGTAGTCTGACCTACACTCTGTAGTGTAGTCTGACCGACACTCTGTAGTGTAGTCTGACCGACACTCTGTAGTGTAGTCTGACCGACACTCTGTAGTGTAGTGTGACCGACACTCTATAGTGTAGTGTGACCGACACTCTGTAGTGTAGAATACACAGTATGCAGATAGCTGCTGTCCTTTTGGGTTCCTGACCAATTCTGTTACTGATTTTACGCTGATCTTTCTTCGTACATCATAATTTCCTATGACTGATGGGCATCAGAACAGCGATCACTAACCTCACATCATAATTTCCTATGACTTCTGGACATCAGAACAGCGATCACTAACCTCACATCATAATTTCCTATGACTTCTGGACATCAGAACAGCAATCACTAACCTCACATCATAATTTCCTATGACTTCTGGACATCAGAACAGCGATCACTAACCTCACATCATAGTTTCCTATGACTTCTGGACATCAGAACAGCGATCACTAACCTCACATCATAATTTCCTATGACTTCTGGACATCAGAACAGCGATCACTAACCTCACATCATAATTTCCTATGATTTCTGGACATCAGAACAGCGATCATTAACCTCACATCATAATTTCCTATGACTTCTGGACATCAGAACAGCGATCACTAACCTCACATCATAATTTCCTATGACTTCTGGACATCAGAACAGCGATCACTAACCTCACATCATAATTTCCTATGACTTCTGGACATCAGAACAGCGATCACTAACCTCATGAAGGATCGATTTCTACTTCAATGAGTCAACAGCTGTGGATGTACTGCTCATTCCAGAACAGGCCCTAATCCCCGAGACTCAGGAAGAGATGGCGTAAGAGAGTCCGACGTGTGGGCACCCCGATGAGACTACGTACGTGAGTAATAAACTGCCTCTACCCTTCGCTCTATTGGCGAACATACAATCACTGGAGAATAAACTGGATGAGCTCCGTTAGAGACTATGCTATCAATGACTGGAGAATAAACTGGATGAGCTCCGTTAGAGACTATCCTATCAATCACTGGAGAATAACCTGGATGAGCTCCGTTCGAGACTATCCTATCAATCACTGGAGAACAACCTGGATGAGCTCCGTTAGAGACTATCCTATCAATCACTGGAGAATAAACTGGATGAGCTCCGTTCGAGACTATCCTATCAATCACTGGAGAATAAACTGGATGAGCTCCGTTCGAGACTATCCTATCAATCACTGGAGAACAACCTGGATGAGCTCCGTTAGAGACTATCCTATGGAGAGCACCTGAGGAACTGTAATATCCTGTGTTTCTCTGAGTCGTGGCTGAACGAGGACATGAATAATACACAGAGAAAGTATTTACACTGCTTGACCTAGTCCACATGTTGTTGCGTTACAGCCTGAATTAAACATTTATTACATTGAGATGTTGTGTCACTGATCCACAACGCAATACTGATGTCCAAGTGAAGGTATGTTTTCACAAATGTTTACAAATTATTTATTTTTTTAAATGAAAAGATGAAATGTCTTGAGTCAATAATTCTGTTATTTGCCTAAATCAGTTCAGCAGTAAAAATGTGTTAACAAAGAGCAATAATAATAGTGTTTAACATGATTTTTTTGAATGACTACCTCATCTCTGTACCCCACACTTATCTGTAAGGTCCCTTAGTCCAGCAGTGCATATCAAACACAGATTCAACCACAAAGACCAGGGAGGTTTTCCAATGTCTCGCAAAGAAGGACACCTAATGGTAATGATGTGTAAAATAAAATAAAAACTAGACATTGAATATCCCACCGAGTATGGTGAAGTTATTAATTATACTTTGGCTGGTGTATCAATACACCAAGTCACTACAAAGATACGTGTCCTTCTTAACTCAGTTGCCGGAGAGGAAGGAAACTGGTCAATGATTTCACCATTTAAAAAACATTTAATTAGGCAAGTCAGTTAAAGAACAAATTCTTATTTACAATGACGGCCTACCAAGGGAACAGTGGGTCAACTTCCTTGTTCAGGGGCAGAAAGACAACGCTCTAACCACTAGGCTACCTGCCCCATGAGGCCAATGGTGATTTTAAAACAGTTACAGAATTTAATTGTTGTGATGGGAGAAAACTGAGGATGGATCAACAACGTTGTAGTTACTCCACAACACTAACCTAAATGTCAGAGTGAAGAGAAGGAAGTCTGTACAGAAATACAATATTCAAAAACATTCATCCTGTTTGCATCAAGACACTATAAGTAATACTGCAAAAAATGTGGCAAAGAAATGCACTTTTACCCACCTGAATGCACCTGAACACAGAGTGTTACGTTTGGGGCAAATTCAACACAACACATAACTGAGTAACTCTCTTTATATTGTCATTGACAAGGACTATGAGTTTCTTTAGGATAAATAGAAACAGACTAAAAGAGGAAAACCTGCTTCAGTCTGCTTTCCACCAGACTGGGAGGTTAATTATCCATCTTATTATTATTAGACTCAGTACTGGTACCCTGAACATAGACTCAGTACTGGTACCCTGCACATGGACTCAGTACTGGTACCCTGCACATAGACTCAGTACTGGTACCCTGCACATAGACTCAGTACTGGTACCCTGAACATAGACTCAGTACTGGTACCCTGAACATAGACTCAGTACTGGTACCCTGAACATAGACTCAGTACTGGTACCCTGAACATGGACTCAGTACTGGTACCCTGAACATAGACTCAGTACTGGTACCCTGAACATGGACTCAGTACTGGTACCCTGAACATAGACTCAGTACTGGTACCCTGAACATAGACTCAGTACTGGTACCCTGAACATAGACTCAGTACTGGTACCCTGAACATAGACTCAGTACTGGTACCCTGAACATAGACTCAGTACTGGTACCCTGAACATAGACTCAGTACTGGTACCCTGAACATAGACTCAGTACTGGTACCCTGAACATAGACTCAGTACTGGTACCCTGCACATGGACTCAGTACTGGTACCCTGAACATAGACTCAGTACTGGTACCCTGAACATAGACTCAGTACTGGTACCCTGAACATAGACTCAGTACTGGTACCCTGAACATAGACTCAGTACTGGTACCCTGAACATAGACTCAGTACTGGTACCCTGAACATAGACTCAGTACTGGTACTGAACATAGGTACTGGTACCCTGAACATGGACTCAGTACTGGTACCCTGAACATGGACTCAGTACTGGTACCCTGAACATAGACTCAGTACTGGTACCCTGAACATAGACTCAGTACTGGTACCCTGAACATAGACTCAGTACTGGTACCCTGAACATAGACTCAGTACTGGTACCCTGAACATAGACTCAGTACTGGTACCCTGAACATAGACTCAGTACTGGTACCCTGAACATAGACTCAGTACTGGTACCCCCTGAACATGGACTCAGTACTGGTACCCTGAACATAGACTCAGTACTGGTACCCTGAACATAGACTCAGTACTGGTACCCCCTGAACATGGACTCAGTACTGGTACCCTGAACATAGACTCAGTACTGGTACCCTGAACATGGACTCAGTACTGGTACCCTGAACATGGACTCAGTACTGGTACCCCCTGAACATAGACTCAGTACTGGTACCCTGAACATAGACTCAGTACTGGTACCCTGAACATGGACTCAGTACTGGTACCCTGAACATAGACTCAGTACTGGTACCCTGAACATAGACTCAGTACTGGTACCCCCTGAACATAGACTCAGTACTGGTACCCTGAACATAGACTCAGTACTGGTACCCTGAACATGGACTCAGTACTGGTACCCTGAACATAGACTCAGTACTGGTACCCTGAACATAGACTCAGTACTGGTACCCTGAACATGGACTCAGTACTGGTACCCTGAACATAGACTCAGTACTGGTACCCTGAACATAGACTCAGTACTGGTACTGGTGTATAAAGCCACGTTACTCGTTGTGTATTTATTCATTGTTATTATTTGTAGATTTGTTTACTCTCTGCATTGTTGGGAAGGACTAGTCAGTAAGCATTTCAATGTTAATATACACCTGTTTTTTACCAAGCATGTGACAAATACAAATGCTGATTCTGCTGTGTCTCTGATTGGCTGACTGATGTGTCTCTGACTGGCTTCCTGCTGTGTCTCTGACTGGCTGACTTCTGTGTCTCTGATTGGCTGCCTGCTGTGTCTCTGATTGGCTGCCTGCTGTGTCTCTGACCGGCTGACTGGCTGGGTGGCTGGCTGGTTTGGTGGCTGGTTGGCTGGCTGGATATTGACCTCATTAGCAATAGAAGGATGACAGCACAATATAAGTAAAGCTGAATTAGGAGTCGTAACTTACTTCAACCGTTATTTAACTAGTCAAGTCAGAGAAGAACAAAGTCGTACTTACAAAGATAGACTACCCCGGCAAAACCCAGGTGGCGCAAGGCCAATTGTGCGCAGCCCTATGACACATCCCTCTAGTAATGTTATGACACATCCCTCTAGTAATGTTATGACACATCCCTCTAGTAATGTTATGACACATCCCTCTAGTAATGTTATGACACATCCCTCTAGTAATGTCTCTAGTAATGTTATGACACATCCCTCTAGTAATGTTATGACACATCTCTCTAGTAATGTTATGACACATCTATCTAGTAATGCTATGACACATCTCTCTAGTAATGTCACTAGTAATGTTATGACACATCTCTCTAGTGATGGACCAGGATGTCTTGCTCCCAGGCAGACTAAATAACTTTTTTGCCCGCTTTGAGGACAATACAGTGCCACTGACACGGCCTGCAACGGAAACATGCGGTCTCTCCTTCACTGCAGCCGAAGTGAGTAAGACATTTAAACGTGTTAACCAGCCGCGCCCTCAGAGCATGCGCAGACCAGCTGGCCGGTGTGTTTACGGACATATTCAATCAATCCCTATACCAGTCTGCTGTTCCCACATGCTTCAAGAGGGCCACCATTGTTCCTGTTCCCAAGAAAGCTAAGGTAACTGAGCTAAACGACTACCCCCCTAGCACACACATCCGTCATCATGAAGTGCTTTGAGAGACTAGTCAATGACCATATCACCTCCACCCTAGTACATGTTTGACCCACTCCAATTTGTTATGACCCAAATAGGTCCACAGACGATGCAATCTCAACCACACTGCACACTGCCCTAACCCATCTGGACAAGAGGAATACCTATGTGAGAATGCTGTTCATCGACACAGCTCTAGGCATTCAACACCATAGTACCCTCAAGCTTGTCATCAAGCTCGAGACCCTGGGTCTCGACCCCGCCCTGTGCAACTGGGTACTGGACTTCCTGACGTTATGACACATCCCCAGGTAAGGGTAGGCAACAACATCTCCTCTAGCTGATCCTCAACACTGGGGCCCCACAAGGGTAATGTTCTGAGCCCTCTCCTGTAGTCCCTGTTCACCCACGACTGCGTGGCCATGCACCAACTCAATCATCAAGTTTGCGGACGACACAACAGTGGTAGGCTTGATTACCAACAACGACGAGACGGCCTACAGGGAGGAGGTGAGGGCACCTCGGAGTGTGGTGTCAGGAAAATAACCTCACACTCAACGTCAACAAAACTAAGGAGATGATTGTGGACTTCAGGAAACAGCAGAGGGAACACCCCCATCCACATCGATGGAACAGTAGTGGAGAGGGTAGCAAGTTTTAAGTTCCTCGGCATACACATCACAGACAAACTGAATTGGTCCACTCACACAGACAGCATCGTGAGGAAGGCGCAGCAGCGCCTCTTCAACCTCAGGAGGCTGAAGAAATGCTTGTCACCAAAAGCACTCACAAACTTCTACAGATGCACAATCGAGAGCATCCTGGCGGGCTGTATCACCGCCTGGTATGGCAACTGCACCGCCCTCAACCGTAAGGCTCTCCAGAGAGTAGTGAGGTCTGCACAACGCATCACCGGGGCAAACTACCTGCCCTCCAGGACACCTACACCACCCGAGCCACTGCCTGTTCACCCCGCTGTCATCCAGAAGGCGAGGTCAGTACAGGTGCATCAAAGCTGGGACCGAGAGACTGAAAAACAGCTTCTATCTCAAGGCCATCAGACTGTTAAACAGCCACCACTAACATTGAGTGGCTACTGCCAACACACTGTCAATGACACTGACTCTACTCCAGCCACTTTAATCATGGGAATTGATGGGAAATGATGTAAATATATCACTAGCCACTTTAAACAATGCTACCTTATATAATGTTACTTACCCTACATTGTTCATCTCATATGCATACGTATATACTGTACTCTATATCATCGACTGCATCCTTATGTAATACATGTATCACTAGCCACTTTAACTATGCCACTTGGTTTACATACTTATCTCATATGTATATACTGTACTCGATATCATCTACTGTATCTTGCCTATGCTGCTCTGTACCATCACTCATTCATATATCCTTATGTACATATTCTTTATCCCCTAACACTGTGTATAAGACAGTAGTTTTTTTCTGAATTGTTAGTTAGATTACTTGCTCGTTATTACTGCATTGTCGGAACTAGAAGCACAAGCATTTCGCTACACTCGCATTAACATCTGCTAACCATGTGTATGTGACAAATAACATTTGATTTGATTTGATGTTATGACACATCTCTCTAGTAATGTCACTAGTAATGTTATGACACATCCCTCTAGTAATGTTATGACACATCTCTCTAGTAATGTCACTAGTAATGTTATGACACATCCCTCTAGTAATGTCACTAGTAATGTTATGACACATCCCTCTAGTAATGTTATGACACATCCCTCTAGTAATGTTATGACACATCCCTCTAGTAATGTCACTAGTAATGTTATGACACATCCCTCTAGTAATGTCACTAGTAATGTTATGACACATCTCTCTAGTAATGTCACTAGTAATGTTATGACACATCTCTCTAGTAATGTCACTAGTAATGTTATGACGCATCTCTCTAGTAATGTCACTAGTAATGTTATGACACATCCCTCTAGTAATGTCACTAGTAATGTTATGACACCACTCTCTAGTAATGTCACTAGTAATGTTATGACACATCTCTCTAGTAATGTTATGACACATCTCTCTAGTAATGTCACTAGTAATGTTATGACACATCCCTCTAGTAATGTTATGACACATCCCTCTAGTAATGTCACTACTAATGTTATGACACATCTCTAGTAATGTTATGACACATCTCTCTAGTAATGTTATGACACATCTCTCTAGTAATGTCAATACTAATGTTATGACACATCTCTAGTAATGTTATGACACATCCTCTAGTAATGTTATGACGCATCCCTCTAGTAATGTCACTAGTAATGTTATGACACATCTCTCTAGTAATGTTATGACACATCCCTCTAGTAATGTCACTAGTAATGTTATGACACATCTCTCTAGTAATGTTATGACACATCCCTCTAGTAATGTCACTAGTAATGTTATGACATCTCTCTAGTAATGTCACTAGTAATGTTATGACACATCCCTCTTGTAATGTCACTAGTAATGTTATGACACATCTCTCTAGTAATGTCACTAGTAATGTTATGACACATCTCTCTAATAATGTTATGACACATCCCTCTAGTAATGTTATGACACATCCCTCTCGTAATGTCACTACTAATGTTATGACACATCTCTCTAGTAATGTTATGACACATCCCTCTAGTAATGTTCTGACACATCCCTCTAGTAATGTTATGACACATCCCTCTAGTAATGTCACTAGTAATGTTATGACACATCCCTCTAGTAATGTTCTGACACATCCCTCTAGTAATGTTCTGACACATCCCTCTAGTAATGTTATGACACATCCCTCTAGTAATGTTATGACACATCCCTCTAGTAATGTTATGACACATCCCTCTAGTAATGTTATGACACATCCCTCTAGTAATGTTATGACACATCCCTCTAGTAATGTTATGACACATCCCTCTAGTAATGTCACTAGTAATGTTATGACACATCTCTCTAGTAATGTTATGACACATCTATCTAGTAATGCTATGACACATCTCTCTAGTAATGTCACTAGTAATGTTATGACACATCTCTCTAGTAATGTCACTAGTAATGTTATGACGCATCTCTCTAGTAATGTCACTAGTAATGTTATGACACATCCCTCTAGTAATGTCACTAGTAATGTTATGACACATCCCTCTAGTAATGTCACTAGTAATGTTATGACACATCTCACTAGTAATGTTATGACACATCTCTCTAGTAATGTCACTAGTAATGTTATGACACATCCCTCTAGTAATGTTATGACACATCCCTCTAGTAATGTCACTAGTAATGTTATGACACATCTCTCTAGTAATGTCACTAGTAATGTTATGACACATCTCTCTAGTAATGTTATGACACATCTCTCTAGTAATGTCACTACTAATGTTATGACACATCTCTAGTAATGTTATGACACATCCTCTAGTAATGTTATGACACATCCCTCTAGTAATGTCACTAGTAATGTTATGACGCATCCCTCTAGTAATGTCACTAGTAATGTTATGACACATCTCTCTAGTAATGTCACTAGTAATGTTATGACACATCTCTCTAGTAATGTTATGACACATCCTCTAGTAATGTCACTAGTAATGTTATGACATCTCTCTAGTAATGTCACTAGTAATGTTATGACACATCCCTCTTGTAATGTCACTAGTAATGTTATGACACATCTCTCTAGTAATGTCACTAGTAATGTTATGACACATCTCTAATAATGTTATGACACATCCCTCTAGTAATGTTATGACACATCCCTCTATTAATGTCACTACTAATGTTATGACACATCTCTCTAGTAATGTTATGACACATCCTCTAGTAATGTCACTACTAATGTTATGACACATCTCTCTAGTAATGTTATGACACATCCCTCTAGTAATGTCACTACTAATGTTATGACACATCCCTCTAGTAATGTTCTGACACATCCCTCTAGTAATGTTCTGACACATCCCTCTAGTAATGTTATGACACATCCTCTAGTAATGTTATGACACATCCCTCTAGTAATGTTATGACACATCTCTCTAGTAATGTTATGACACATCCCTCTAGTAATGTTATGACACATCTCTCTAGTAATGTTATGACACATCCTTATAGTAATGTCACTAGTAATGTTATGACACATCTCTCTAGTAATGTTATGACACATCTCTCTAGTAATGTTATGACACATCCCTCTAGTAATGTCACTAGTAATGTTATGACACATCTCTCTAGTAATGTTATGACACATCTCTCTAGTAATGTTATGACACATCCCTCTAGTAATGTCACTAGTAATGTTATGACAAATCTCTCTAGTAATGTTATGACACATCTCTCTAGTAATGTTATGACACATCTCTCTAGTAATGTTATGACACATCCTTATAGTAATGTCACTAGTAATGTTATGACACATCTCTCTAGTAATGTTATGACACATCTCTCTAGTAATGTTATGACACATCCTTATAGTAATGTCACTAGTAATGTTATGACACATCTCTCTAGTAATGTTATGACACATCCCTCTAGTAATGTCACTAGTAATGTTATGACACATCTCTCTAGTAATGTTATGACACATCTCTCTAGTAATGTTATGACACATCCCTCTAGTAATGTCACTAGTAATGTTATGACACATCCCTCTAGTAATGTCACTAGTAATGTTATGACACATCTCTCTAGTAATGTTATGACACATCCCTCTAGTAATGTCACTAGTAATGTTATGACACATCTCTCTAGTGATGTTATGACACATCTCACTAGTAATGTTATGACACATCCCTCTAGTAATGTTATGACACATCCCTCTAGTAATGTCACTAGTAATGTTATGACACATCCCTCTAGTAATGTTATGACACATCCCTCTAGTAAAGTCACTCCTCAGTTAGTAATGTTATGACTCAAGTCACTCCTCAGAGTTAGTAATGTTATGACTCAAGTCACTACTCATAGTTAGTAATGTTATGACTCAAGTCACTACTCATAGTTAGTAATGTTATGACTCAAGTCACTCCTCAGAGTTAGTCATGTTATGACACAACTCACTCCTCAGAGTTAGTAATGTTATGACACAACTCACTCCTCAGAGTTTGCTGAGGGCGACTAGCTGGCTGACTGAGTAATATGCAAATGCAGTCAACCAGAGTATCTAGGACAATGCACAAAGCTGTCGGAACGGAAAGAAGCAAGCCCTATTAATACATTAACTTGGGTGGGGAGCCTTTATTGTCTTTACAAAAATACAGACATCTGCATTAGAGCATGCCTCTGTGAGCTCAAACTTTTCCTCTGACCCAATTTCCTTGGTTGATCTTCTCTGACCCGCTCCAACCTCCCTCGGACTGGCTTACAATAGCTAGCTGCTCTCTTTGGCTCTTTAGTATAGCTAGCGGAACAGTCTTTACTGCTCTGCCTCTATAGTAGCTAGTTGAATAGTCTTTACCCCTATGCCTCTATAGTAGGTAGCTGAATAGTCTTTACCCCTCTGCCTCTATAGTAGCTAGCTGAATAGTCTGTACTGCTCTGCCACTATAGTAGCTAGCTGAATAGTCTTTACCCCTCTGCCTCTATAGTAGCTAGCTGAATAGTCTTTACCCCTCTGCCTCTATAGTAGCTAGCTGAATAGTCTTTACCCCTCTGCCTCTATAGTAGCTAGCTGAATAGTCTTTACCCCTCTGCCTCTATAGTAGCTAGCTGAATAGTCTTTACCCCTCTGCCTCTATAGTAGGTAGCTGAATAGTCTTTACCCCTCTGCCTCTATAGTAGCTAGCTGAATAGTCTTTACCCTCTGCCTCTATAGTAGCTAGCTGAATAGTCTTTACCCCTCTGCCTCTATAGTAGCTAGCTGAATAGTCTTTACCCCTCTGCCTCTATAGTAGCTAGCTGAATAGTCTTTACCCCTCTGCCTCTATAGTAGCTAGCTGAATAGTCTTTACCCCTCTGCCTCTATAGTAGCTAGCTGAATAGTCTTTACCCCTCTGCCTCTATAGTAGCTAGCTGAATAGTCTTTACCCCTCTGCCTCTATAGTAGCTAGCTGAATAGTCTTTACCCCTCTGCCTCTATAGTAGCTAGCTGAATAGTCTTTACCCCTCTGCCTCTATAGTAGCTAGCTGAATAGTCTTTACCCCTCTGCCTCTATAGTAGGTAGCTGAATAGTCTTTACCCCTCTGCCTCTATAGTAGCTAGCTGAATAGTCTTTACCCCTCTGCCTCTATAGTAGCTAGCTGAATAGTCTTTACCCCTCTGCCTCTATAGTAGCTAGCTGAACAGCCTTTACTGCTTTACCGTCTTTATTGTAGTTAACAGACATTCCATAACACTTCTTCCAAGATTCTTCATGAACATTTCATGTGTTGTGGTGTCTCATGAATTATGAGGTTTCCTCCAGCTAAACATTAGGATAAATGGTCAAATGTCTATTCTCTAACCACTCTGCTCTCTTGTCATTAAACCAAGACTATAGCACAGACAGAACGGAGAGGAAAGGCTCTCCAAGAATGGTCAGAGTTCTGCGTGATCGAACGACGACCAACATGTGTCCGTCAACTGAGTTCGGTGTATAAAGATCGATAAAAATATCAACAATTGCTTCATTTTTTTTGTACTTTCAAACTACATTTTCTTCCACAATATAAATGGCAAAAATACTAAGACCTTGTTGAGGTTTTTTATACGTTAAAATACAGAATGCTAACACTTTCAGAGTGGCTGTACAGCTACAGTAGACAGTTAGGTATCATGATCATCATCACATATTTAATAATGAAGAGCACCTCGTCCTTTCAATAATTCAGGTTCGTGTCCTGGGTTGTCCTGGGTTGTCCTGGGTTGTCCTGGTTTGTCCTGGGTTGTCCTGGTTTGTCCTGGGTTGTCCTGGTTTGTCCTGGGTTGTCCTGGGTTGTCCTGGTTTGTCCTGGGTTGTCCTGGTTTGTCCTGGGTTGTCCTGGTTTGTCCTGGTTTGTCCTGGGTTGTCCTGGTTTGTCCTGGGTTGTCCTGGTTTGCCCTGGGTTGTCCTGGTTTGTCCTGGGTTGTCATGGGTTGTCCTGGTTTGTCCTGGGTTGTCCTGGGTTGTCCTGGTTTGTCCTGGGTTGTCCTGGTTTGTCCTAGGTTGTCCTGGTTTGTCCTGGGTTGTCCTGGGTTGTCCTGGGTTGTCCTGGTTTGTCCTGGTTTGTCCTGGTTTGTCCTGGTTTATCCTGGGTTGTCCTGGTTTGTCCTGGTTTGTCCTGGTTTGTCATGGGTTGTCCTGGTTTGTCCTGGGTTGTCCTGGGTTGTCCTGGTTTGTCCTGGGTTGTCCTGGTTTGCCCTGGGTTGTCCTGGGTTGTCCTGGTTTGTCCTGTCCTGGTTTGTCCTGGTTGTCCTGGTTTGTCCTGGGTTGTCCTGGTTTGTCCTGGGTTGTCCTGGTTTGTCCTGGGTTGTCCTGGTTTGCCCTGGGTTGTCCTGGTTTGTCCTGGGTTGTCCTGGTTTGTCCTGGGTTGTCCTGGTTTGCCCTGGGTTGTCCTGGTTTGGTTTGGGTCTGAACAGAACTGTTGATGAGTAACTACAGCCCAGGACAAAGCTGTGGTTGAGCCCAAATGGCATCCTATTCTCTATACCTTTGACCTGGGCCAGGGCATTACATAAGGGTATATGGTGCCTTTTGCTACACAGTAGTGCTAACTGAAGTTAGACATTTTATATATTTTTTCATTTGTAATGCAGAAATTGAATCATTGAATTCAAAAATTGAACTTGTATGTCATGATTTCAAAAATGGATTGAATGAATATTTAAAATTGCATTACAATTACATTTTTAAATTCAATATTTATATATTCAGTTTTAATATGGTGGACATTGCATTCATTGTCTGTGTATGAAGTTTACAAACTATAATTTCATGTTCATCAAAGTTTAATATATTCAACGAC
>NC_056434.1:3138189-3144258 GCF_018296145.1 Oncorhynchus tshawytscha
ATATGATCTACTACATTACAGTATATTATCTACTACAGTATATGATCTACTACAGTACAGTATATTATCTACTACAGTACAGTATATTATCTACTACTGTACAGTATATTATCTACTACAGTATATGATCTACTACAGTACAGTATATTATCTACTACAGTACAGTATATTATCTACTACAGTACAGTATATTATCTACTACTGTACAGTATATTATCTACTACAGTATATGATCTACTACATTACAGTATATTATCTACTACAGTATATGATCTACTACAGTACAGTATATTATCTACTACAGTACAGTATATTATCTACTACAGTACAGTATATTATCTACTACAGTATATTATCTACTACAGGACAGTATATTAGAGGTCTCTGTATGGCAGCAGAGTGAAGGACAGTGGGAAGCTAGAGGTCTCTGTATGGAGCAGAGTGAAGGACAGTGGGAAGCTAGAGGACTCTGTATGGCAGCAGAGTGAAGGACAGTGGGAAGCTAGAGGACTCTGTATGGCAGCAGAGTGAAGGACAGTGGGAAGCTAGAGGTCTCTGTATGGCAGCAGAGTGAAGGACAGTGGGAAGCTAGAGGTCTCTGTATGGAGCAGAGTGAAGGACAGTGGGCTGGCCATCAGTGGGAAGCTAGAGGTCTCTGTATGGAGCAGAGTGAAGGACAGTGGGCTGGCCATCAGTGGGAAGCTAGAGGTCTCTGTATGGCAGCAGAGTGAAGGACAGTGGGAAGCTAGAGGTCTCTGTATGGCAGCAGAGTGAAGGACAGTGGGAAGCTAGAGGTCTCTGTATGGAGCAGAGTGAAGGACAGTGGGAAGCTAGAGGTCTCTGTATGGCAGCAGAGTGAAGGACAGTGGGAAGCTAGAGGTCTCCTGTATGGAGCAGAGTGAAAGACAGTGGGAAGCTAGAGGACTCTGTATGGAGCAGAGTGAAGGACAGTGGGAAGCTAGAGGTCTCTGTATGGAGCAGAGTGAAGGACAGTGGGAAGCTAGAGGTCTCTGTATGGAGCAGAGTGAAAGACAGTGGGAAGCTAGAGGACTCTGTATGGAGCAGAGTGAAGGACAGTGGGAAGCTAGAGGTCTCTGTATGGAGCAGAGTGAAGGACAGTGGGAAGCTAGAGGTCTCTGTATGGAGCAGAGTGAAGGACAGTGGGAAGCTAGAGGTCTCTGTATGGAGCAGAGTGAAAGACAGTGGGAAGCTAGAGGACTCTGTATGGAGCAGAGTGAAAGACAGTGGGAAGCTAGAGGACTCTGTATGGCAGCATGGGCCTGGCAGTTCTTCTATACCTTTTATAATGAGTCCCATAGTTCATATACTGTAGTTCAACCTAGTTCATGTCACCCCCTCCTCCTCCCTCTGTTAGCCCTCCTCCTTCACCTCCTCCACCTCCCCTCCTCCCTCCCTCTGTGCTGACTGTAAGCCACAGAGGCAGACGTTACCACATCACTTATGACCCAGTTAGCGACTCGTCTCCCTCTCTCCTCTTGTCCTTCTTTAAGTCGTTCGCCCCAGGCCCATAAACCTTAGTTTGCAAACAGTGGCAAGTATGTGTGTATACATGGTACAGAGTTAGAACAACTGGTTCCGAAGGGGTTCTTCGGCTGCACCCATAGAATATCACTTTTTGGTTCCAGGTAGAACCTTCTGTACATTGAACCCAAAAGGGTTCTACCTGGAACCAAAACGAGGTCTTTAAAGGGTTGTCCTATGGGGACAGGTTCTAGACAGGTTCTAGACATCACAGAGCCGACCAGGACACACACACACGAATGCACACACACGCACAAACGCAAGCACAGACACGCACCCAAGCACGCACGCGCACACGCACACACTAAACACACTAAAAGTGACTGGGCCAGCCTGCTTAAACCAGCCAGGGGATCTGCCTATGACATAACATGTTTGTCTTTACCCTGTGTTAGAGGAGAGTAACCTGGGATTATAGATACATAGAAAACACCTCCACACCACCTGGGATTATAGATACATAGAAAACACCTCCACACCACCTGGGATTATAGATACATAGAAAACACCTCCACACCACCTGGGATTATAGATACATAGAAAACACCTCCACACCACCTGGGATTATAGATGTGGACCATAGAGAATGAGTGGGTTAGGCTGTGGGGGTAGAGATTTACTGGGCATGACCATAGAGACTGAGGCCAAGGGCAGAGGTGGGAGAGGAGAGAGACAGAAGGACAGAGGATAACATACAGCCAGGGGCCTGGAGAAGAGAGGTACCAGGGGGTAGAGGGGAACATAGAGCCAGGGGCCTGGAGAAGAGAGGTACCAGGGGGCAGAGGGGAACATAGAGCCAGGGGCCTGGAGAAGAGAGGTACCAGGGGGCAGAGGGGAACATAGAGCCAGGGGCCTGGAGAAGAGAGGTACCAGGGAACATAGAGCCAGGGGCCTGGAGAAGAGAGGTACCAGGGGGCAGAGGGGAACATAGAGCCAGGGGCCTGGAGAAGAGAGGTACCAGGGGGTAGAGGGGAACAGAGAGCCAGGGGCCTGGAGAAGAGAGGTACCGGGGGTAGAGGGGAACATAGAGCCAGGGGCCTGGAGAGGAGAGGTACCAGGGAACATAGAGCCAGGGGCCTGGAGAAGAGAGGTACCAGGGGTAGAGGGGAACAGAGAGCCAGGGGCCTAGAGAAGAGAGGTACCGGGGGTAGAGGGGAACATAGAGCCAGGGGCCTGGAGAGGAGAGGTACCAGGGAACATAGAGCCAGGGGCCTGGAGAAGAGAGGTACCAGGGGGTAGAGGGGAACAGAGAGCCAGGGGCCTGGAGAAGAGAGGTACCGGGGGGTAGAGGGGAACATAGAGCCAGGGGCCTGGAGAGGAGAGGTACCAGGGAACATAGAGCCAGGGGCCTGGAGAAGAGAGGTGTGAGGAGTGGAGGAGCAGGGGAGAGGAGTGGATTGGAGGAGGATGGGAGAGGAGAGGAGTGGAGGATGGGAGAGAGCAGAGGGTAGAGGGTAGAGGGGTGGAGACCAGGGGGAGAGAACAGGGGGGAGAGATAAGAGGGAGAGGGCCAGGGGAGAGACCAGAAGGAGAGGGCCAGGAAGAGAGGGCCAGGGGAGAGACCAGGGGAGAGACCAGGGGGAGAGAGGGCCAGGGGAGAGACCAGAGGGAGAGGGCCAGGAAGAGAGGGCCAGGGGAGAGACCAGGGGAGAGACCAGGGGAGAGACCAGGGGGAGAGAGGGCCAGGGGAGAGACCAGGGGAGAGACCAGGGGAGAGACCAGGGGAGACACCAGGGGGAGGGCCAGGGCCAGGGGAGAGACCAGGGAGGGGAGAGGGCCAGGGGGAGACCAGGGAGAGAGGGCCAGGGAGGGGGAGACCAGGGAGAGAGGGCCAGGGGGGAGAGAGGGGGGACCAGGGGGAGAGACCAGGGGGGGCCAGTAGAACAGGGGGGAGAGACCAGGGGGAGAGACCACTGGGGGGAGAGACCAGGGACCATGGGGGGAGAGACCTGGGGGAGAGAAGGGGAGACCAGGGGGAGATAACTGGGGAGATAACAGTGGGGAGAACAGGGGAGAGACCAGTGGGGGGAGACCAGTGGGGGATAGGCCAGGCCAGGGGGAGACAAAGGGGAGACCAGTGGGTGATACCAGGGGGTGTGGAGAGGGCCAGGAGGGGTTTTAAATGATTAAAGGAGAGAGGAGAGGACCAGCACAGAGGGACACCATTCTCTATGGAAATAACTCATGAACAATGTCGAGTAGAACAAAAGACCATGATGAAAGATCAGGAAGGAGTTCATGTGATTGAAATGAATTTAAATTCAACATGTTGAAGTGATTCTTCCCCTCTCTGACCAACGTCTCTGAGGGTTTAAATACGCGACCAAAGAAAAGACAAGGAAAAGCTTGAGCTGTCTGTCTATAACACAGAACAACAGAAGGAAATGCAAATGGGATGGTGAGAGAGAGAGAGAGAAACACCATGCAGTTTCCGTAACTTCTGCAAAGTGACCATGGCATCTGTTTCTCAAAAGAAGACCTTCCTCCCCACAATGCAAAGTGACCATGGCACCTGTTTCTCAAAAGAAGACCTTCCTCCCCACAATGCAAAGTGACCATGGCACCTGTTTCTCAAAAGAAGACCTTCCTCCCCACAATGCAAAGTGACCATGGGAAAGAATCTATAACATCAGAGTCACATCCTCTTTGTTATTGGAAGGAGGAGACCTTTGAGCATTGAGAAATAACAAAGTGTGTGTGTAACAGAGAGAGAGAGAGAGAGGGATAGAGAGATGGGGAGAGAGATATAGAGATGGAGAGAGAGAGAAATGGAGAGAGATAGAGGAAGAGAGGGAGAGAGATAGAGGAAGAGAGAGGGAGAGAGAGAGAGGGAGAGAGAGGGAGAGAGAGAAATGGAGAGAGATGGAGAGAGAGATAGAGGAAGAGAGAGGGGAGAGAGAAATGGAGAGAGAGATGGAGAGAGATAGAGGAAGAGAGAGGGAGAGAGAGAGGAAGGGAGGAGAGAGATGGAGAGAGATAGAGGAAGAGAGAGGGAGAGAGATAGAGGAAAGAGAGGGAGAGAGATAGAGGAAGAGAGAGGGAGAGAGATAGAGGAAGAGAGAGGGAGAGAGATAGAGGAAGAGAGAGGAAGAGAGAGAGAAGGGAGAGAGGGAGAGAGGAGAGGAAGAGAGAGGGAGAGAGAAATGGAGAGAGAGATGGAGAGAGATAGAGGAGAGAGAGGGAGAGAGATAGAGGAAAGAGAGGGAGAGAGATAGAGGAAGAGAGAGGGAGAGAGATAGAGGAAGAGAGAGAGGGAGAGAGAGAGAAAGGAGAGAGAGAGATGGAGAGAGATAGAGGAAGAGAGAGAGGGAGAGAGAGAAAGGAGAGAGAGATGGAGAGAGATAGAGGAAAGAGAGAGGGAGAGAGAAATGGAGAGAGAGATGGAGAGAGATAGAGGAAGAGAGAGGGAGAGAGATAGAGGAAGAGAGAGGGAGAGAGAGAAAGGGAGAGAGAATGAGATGGAGAGAGATAGAGGAGAGAGAGAGGGAGAGAGAGAAATGAGAGAGAGATGGAGAGAGATAGAGGAAGAGAGAGGGGAGAGAGATAGAGAGAGGAAGAGAGAGGGAGAGAGATAGAGGAAGAGAGAGGGAGAGAGATAGAGGAAGAGAGAGGAGAGAGAGAGAGAAGGGAGAGAGAGAGATAGAGGAAGAGAGAGGAGAGAGAGAGAGAGAGAGATAGAGGAAGAGAGAGGGGAGAGAGATAGAGGAAGAGAGAGGAGAGAGAGATATAGAAGAGAGAGATAGAGAAGGGAGAGAGAGATAGAGGAAGAGAGAGATGGAGAGAGATAGAGGGAGAGAGAGGAAAGGGAGAGAGAGATAGAGGAAGAAGAGAGAGGGAGAGAGAGAGAGGAAGAGAGAGGAAGAGAGAGAGAAAGGAGAGGGAGAGAGATAGAGGAAGAGAGAGGGAGAGAGAGAGAGGAAGAGAGATGGAGAGAGATAGAGGAAGAGAGAGGGAGAGAGATAGAGGAAGAGAGAGAGGGAGAGAGATAGAGGAAGAGAGGGAGAGAGAGGGAGAGAGAGAAAGGGAGAGAGAGATGGAGAGAGATAGAAGGAAGGAGAGAGATGGGAGAGAGAGAGAGAGGAAGAGAGAGGGAGAGAGAGATAGAGGAAGAGAGAGAGAGAGAGATAGAGGAAGAGAGAGGAGAGAGAGAGAGAGATAGAGGAAGAGAGGGAGAGAGATAGAGGAAGAGAGAGGAGAGAGAGAGAGGAGAGAGGAAGAGAGGGAGAGAGATAGAGGAAGAGAGAGGGAGAGAGATAGAGGAGAGAGAGAGAGAGAGGAAGATAGAGGAAGAGAGAGAGGAGAGAGAGAGGATGGAGAGAGATAGGGAAGAGAGAGGGAGAGAGAGATAGAGAGAAGAGAGGAAGAGAGAGGGAGATAGAGGAAGAGAGAGGGAGAGAGAGGAGAGATAGAAGGAAGAGAGAGGGAGAGAGATAGAGGAAGAGAGAGGGAGAGAGATAGAGGAAGAGAGAGGGAGAGAGATAGAGGAAGAGAGTAGAGAGAGAGAGAGAGAGAGAGAGAGATAGAGGA
>NC_056434.1:3144358-3146858 GCF_018296145.1 Oncorhynchus tshawytscha
GATAGAGGAAGAGAGAGGAGAGAGAAGAGAGAGGGAGAGGAGAGAGAAATGGAGAGAGAGATGGAGAGAGATAGAGGAAGAGAGAGGGAGAGAGAAATGGAGAGAGAGATGGAGAGAGATAGAGGAAGAGAGAGGGAGAGAGAGAAATGAGAGAGAGAGAGAGATGGAGAGAGATAGAGGATAGAGAGAGAGAGGAGAGAGAGAGGAAGAGAGAGGAGAGAGAGATAGAGGAAGAGAGAGGAGAGAGATAGAGGAAGAGAGAGGAGAGGGAGAGAGAGGAGAGAGATAGAGGAAGAGAGAGGGAGAGAGAGATGGGAAGATAGAGGGAAGAGAGAGGGAGAGAGATAGAGAAGGAGAGAGAGAGAAGAGAGAGGAGAGAGATAGAGGAAGAGAGAGGGAGAGAGAGATAGAGGAAGAGAGAGGGAGAGAGATAGAGGAAGAGAGAGAGAGGAGAGAGAGAGATAGATGGGAGAGATAGAGGAGAGAGAGAGGGAGAGAGAGAAAGGAGAGAGAGATGGAGAGAGATAGAGGAAGAGAGAGGGAGAGAGAAAGGAGAGAGAGGAGAGAGATAGAGAGAGATAGAGGAAGAGAGAGGGAGAGAGATGGAGAGAGGAAGAGAGAGGGGAGAGAGAGAAAGGAGAGAGAGAGATGGAGAGAGATAGAGGAAGAGAGAGGGGAGAGAGATAGAGGAAGAGAGAGGGAGAGAGAGATAGAGGAAGAGAGAGATGGAGAGAGATAGAGGAAGAGAGAGGGAGAGAGATAGAGGAAGAGAGAGGGAGAGAGATAGAGGAAGAGAGAGAGAGAGAGGAAGAGAGAGGGGAGAGAGATAGAGGAAGAGAGAGAGGGAGAGAGATAGAGGAAGAGAGAGGGAGAGAGATAGAGGAAGAGAGAGGGAGAGAGAGATATAGGAAGAGAGAGAGGAGAGAGAGAGATAGAGGAAGAGAGAGGGAGAGAGATAGAGGAAGAGAGATGGAGAGAGATAGAGAAAGAGAGGGAGAGAGATAGAGGAAGAGAGAGGGAGAGAGAGAGAGGGAGAGAGAGAGATAGAGAGAAGAGAGAGAGATGGAGAGAGAGATAGAGGAAGAGAGAGGAGAGAGAGATAGAGGAAGAGAGAGGGAGAGAGAAAGGAATGGAGAGAGAGAAATGGAGAGAGATGGAGAGAGATAGAGGGAGAGAGAGGAGGAAGAGAGAGGGAGAGATAGAGGAAGAGAGAGGAGAGAGAGATAGAGGAAGAGAAGAGAGAGATAGAGGAAGAGAGAGAGAGAGGGAGAGAGGGAGAGAGATAGAGGAAGAGAGAGATGGAGAGAGATAGAGGAGAGAGATAGAGGAAGAGAGAGAGAGAGAGAGGGAGAGAGATAGAGGAAAGAGAGAGAGAGAGAGATAGAGGGAGAGAGATAGAGGAAGAGAGAGATAGAGGAAGAAGAGAGAGATAGAGGAAGAGAGAGGGAGAGAGATAGAGGGAGAGAGAGAGAGGAAGAGAGAGATAGAGGAAGAGAGAGGGAGAGAGATAGATGGAAGAGATAGGAGAGAGATAGAGGAAGAGAGAGGAGGAGAGAGAAGAGGGAGAGAGATGGAGAGAGGAGAGGAGAGATAGAGGGAGAGAGAGAGAGATAGAGAGAGAGAAAGGGAGAGAGAGAGATAGAGAATGTTGGCAATGGCATGTTAACACGTTTCCAATAAAGCCCTTGAATTGAACTGAATTGAGAGAGATGGAGAGAGAGAGATAGGGAGAGAGAGATGGAGAGAGAGAGATGGAGAGAGAGAGAGAGAGAGAGAGAGAGAGATGGAGAGAGAGAGATATGGGAGAGAGAGATGGAGAGAGAGAGATGGAGAGAGAGAGAGAGAGAGAGAGAGAGAGACAGAGATCATTCTGAAGTCAAATGTCTACTGTTTGCTGATGATCTGGTGCTTCTGTCACCAACCAAGGAGGGCCTACAGCAGCACCTAGATCTTCTGCACAGATTCTGTCAGACCTGGGCCCTGACAGTAAATCTCAGTAAGACCAAAATAATGGTGTTCCAAAAAGGTCCAGTCAGCCAGACCACAAATACAAATTCCATCTAGACACTGTTGCCCTAGAGCACACAAAAACTATACCTACCTCGGCCTAAACATCAGCGCCACAGGTAACTTCCACAAAGCTGTGAACGATCTGAGAGACAAGGAAGAAGGGCATTCTATGCCATCAAAACATAAATTTCAACATACCAATTAGGATTTGGCTGAAAATACTTGAATCAGTCATAGAGCCCATTGCCCTTTATGGTTGTGAGGTCTGGGCTCCGCTCACCAACCAAGACTTCACAAAATGGGACAAACACCAAATTGAGACTCTGCACACAGAATTCTGCAAAAATATCCTCCGTGTACAACGTAGAACACCAAATAATGTATGCAGAGCAGAATTAGGCCGATACCCACTAATTATCAAAATCCAGAAAAGAGCCGTTAAATTCTATAACCACCTAAAAGGAAGCGATTCCCAAACCTTCCATAACAA
>NC_056434.1:3151858-3159358 GCF_018296145.1 Oncorhynchus tshawytscha
ACACACAGTCTAACACAGTCACACACAATCACACACAGTCACACACAGTCTAACACAGTCACACACAATCACACACAGTCACACACAGTCTAACACAGTCACACACAGTCTAACACAGTCTAACACAGTCACACACAGTCACACACAGTCTAACACAGCCACACACACAGTCTAACACAGTCACACACAGTCTAACACAGTCTAACACAGTCACACACAGTCTAACACAGTCACACACAGTCACACACAGTCACACACAGTCACACACAGTCACACACAATCACACACAGTCACACACAGTCACACACAGTCTAACACAGTCACACAGTCACACACAGTCACACACAGTCTAACACAGTCACACACAGTCACACACAGTCTAACACCGTCTAACACAGCCACACACAGTCTAACACAGTCACACACAGTCTAACACAGTCTAACACAGTCACACACAGTCACACACAGTCACACACAGTCTAACACAGTCTAACACAGTCACACACAGTCTAACACAGTCACACACAGTCTAACACAGTCACACACAGTCTAACACAGTCACACACAGTCACACACAATCACACACAGTCTAACCCAGTCTAACACAGTCTAACACAGTCACATACAGTCACACACAGTCTAACACAGTCTAACACAGTCTAACACGATCTAATGAGGTCTAACGTGGTCTAATAAGGTCTAACGTGGTCTAAGGAGGTCTAACACGGTCTAATAAGGTCTAACATGGTCTAATGAGGTCTAACGCGGTATAATGAGGTCTAACTCATTCTAACTCGGTCTAACATGGTCTAATGAGGTCTAACACGGTCAAATGAGGTCTAACACGGTCTAACTCGGTCTAACGGGGTCTAACTCGGTCTAACGCGGTCTAACACGGTCTAATGAGGTCTAAAGCGGTCTAATGAGGTCTAACTCGGTCTAACATGGACTAACGCGGTCTAACGAGGTCTAACGCGGTCTATTGAGGTCTAATGCTGTCTAATGAGGTCTAACGCGGTCTAACGCGGTCTAACGAGGTCTAATGCGGTCTAATGAGGTCTAACGTGGTCTAATGAGGTCTAACACGATCTAACGCGGTCTAATGAGGTCTAACGCGATCTAATGAAGTCTAACACGGTCTAATGAGGTCTAACGCGGTCTAATGAAGTCTAACACGGTCTAATGAGGTCTAACGCGGTCTAATGAAGTCTAACACGGTCTAATGAGGTCTAACGTGGTCTAATGAGGTCTAATGAGGTCTAATGTGGTCTAATGAGGTCTAACGCAGTCTAATGAGGTCTAACGTGATCTAATGCGGTCTAACAAGGTCTAACGAGGTCTAATGAGGTCTAACAAGGTCTAAAGAGGTCTAACGTGGTCTAATGAGGTCTAACACGGTCTAACGTGGTCTAACGCGGTCTAACGCAGTCTAATGAGGTCTAACAAGGTCTAAAGAGGTCTAACGTGGTCTAATGAGGTCTAACACGGTCTAACACGATCTAACGCGGTCTAAAGCAGTCTAATGAGGTCTAATGAGGTCTAACAAGGTCTAAAGAGGTCTAACGTGGTCTAATGAGGTCTAACACAGTCTAACACGATCTAACGCGGTCTAATGAGGTCTAACGCGGTCTAATGAGGTCTAACACCGTCTAGTGAGGTCTAACGCGGTCTAACGAGGTCTAAAGCGGTCTAATGAGGTCTAACATGGTCTAATGAGGGCTAACACGGTCTAACGCAGTCTAATGAGGTCTAACGCGATCTAATGAAGTCTAACACGGTCTAATGAGGTCTAACGCGGTCTAATGAAGTCTAACACGGTCTAATGAGGTCTAACGTGGTCTAATGAGGTCTAACACGGTCTAATGAGGTCTAACAAGGTCTAAAGAGGTCTAACGTGGTCTAATGAGGTCTAACACAGTCGAAAGTGGTCTAACGCGGTCTAAAGCAGTCTAATGAGGTCTAACAAGGTCTAAAGAGGTCTAACGTGGTCTAATGAGGTCTAACACGGTCTAACACGATCTAACGCGGTCTAATGAGGTCTAACGCGGTCGAATGAGGTATAACGCGGTCTAATGAGGTCTAATGTGGTCTAATGAGGTCGAATGAGGTCTAATGAGGTCTAACGTGGTCTAATGAAGTCTATCGCGGTCTAATGAGGTCTAACACCGTCTAATGAGGTCTAACGCGGTCTAATGAGGTCTAAAGCAGTCTAATGAGGTCTAACAAGGTCTAACGCGGTCTAACGAGGTCTAACGAGGTCTAACACAATCAGCCTACAACTGTGCACTCAGGTCCGCCCTAGGTACAGCTGGGACCCTAGCAACACAACACAGGGACCAACATGATGAGTTTAGGTTTCTACTTGTAACAACATAATGTGTCACACCTACTGTACAAAAAACACTGACCCAGTGGACCTACTCCATCCATCCCAGAAGACGATCAGCGGACAATGACCCAATGGTATCAGGTAGGTCCAGTGGTTAGAGTGTTGGACTAGTAACCGAAAGGTTGCAAGTTCAAATCCCCGAGCTGACAAGGTACAAATCTGTCGTTCTGCCCCTGAAAAGGCAGTTAACCCACTGTTCCTAGGCCGTCATTGAAAATAAGAATTTGTTCTAAACTGATTTGCCTAGTTAAATAAAGGTAAAATTAAAAATGTAAAAAAATAAACAATTGATTTAAATAGCTTTGTTCTGTATACACAACATGACCACGAAGTATGTGGACACCTGCACGTCAAACATCTCATTCCAAAATCATGGAGTTGGAGTTTGTCCCGCCTTTGCTGCTATAACAGCCTCCACTCTTCTGGGAAGACTTTCCACTAGATGTGGGAACACTGCTGCTATAACAGCCTCCACTCTTCTGGGAAGACTTTCCACTAGATGTGGGAACATTGCTGCTATAACAGCCTCCACTCTTCTGGGAAGAATTTCCACTAGATGTGGGAACATTGCTGCTATAACAGCCTCCACTCTTCTGGGAAGACTTTCCACTAGATGTGGGAACATTGCTGCTATAACAGCCTCCACTCTTCTGGGAAGAATTTCCACTAGATGATGGAACATTGCTGCTATAACAGCCTCCACTCTTCTGGGAAGACTTTCCACTAGATGTGGGAACATTGCTGCTATAACAGCCTCCACTCTTCTGGGAAGTCTTTCCACTAGATGTGGGAACATTGCTGCTATAACAGCCTCCACTCTTCTGGGAAGACTTTCCACTAGATGTGGGAACATTGCTGCGGGGACTTGCTTCCATTCAGCCACAAGAGCATTAGTGATGTCGGGACCAACATCACTAAACACTATGGGTGACAGGGCTTCACAGCTGTGGAACACACTTCCAGACACTATCAGGGATGGAGAGTCTCTGTCCTCCTTTAAAACACAGCTAAAGACTAATCTGTTCAGAAGAGCTTTAAAAATGATCTTTAGTTAATACTGTTCTCCAGATCGGATGTATATATATATATATTTGTGAGAAAAGCGCTTTACAAATTCAATTAATTATTATTGTTATTTATCAGCTTGTACCCATGGCGTGCTTCCCATCCCACAGCGTTACAATGCCCCCCCGTTCAATAGATCTCTTTATCTCTTCTACCCTCGCCTCCAGACACACACAGAGGAGCAGCTGTGGTCAAACCACTGATTTATACACAATGAAAATAGTTGAGATATTGAGTTTCTCTGGACCTTAGACCAAATAGCAAAGCCAAAATAACTGCTTTAAAAACTCCCCAGCCCCTCATGAACGAGAGATGAGCAGTAGGTGACAAGTATCCTCAACGTCCTGATGAAGGTTGTTAGGACAACGCCCGGATGAAGGTTGTTTGGGCTACGCCACGATGAAAGATGTTAGGGCAACGCTCCGATGAAGGTTGCTAGGGCAACGCCCTGATGAAGGTTGTTTGGGCTACGCCCCGATGAAAGATGTTAGGGCAACGCTCTGATGAAGGTTGCTAGGGCAATGCCCTGATGAAGGTTGCTAGGGCAACGCCCTGATGAAGGTTGCTAGGGAAATGCCCTGATGAAGGTTGCTAGGGCAATGCCCTGATGAAGGTTGTTAGGACAGCGCCCTGATGAAGGTTGCTAGGGCAATGCCCTGATGAAGGTTGTTTGGGCTACGCCCGATGAAAGATGTTAGGGCAACGCTCTGATGAAGGTTGCTAGGGACATGCCCTGATGAAGGTTGCTAGGGCAATGCCCTGATGAAGGTTGTTTGGGCTACGCCCCGATGAAAGATGTTAGGGCAATGCTCTGATGAAGGTTGCTAGGGAAATGCCCTGATGAAGGTTGCTAGGGCAACGCCCTGATGAAGGTTGTTTGGGCTACGCCCCGATGAAAGATGTTAGGGCAACGCTCTGATGAAGGTTGCTAGGGAAATGCCCTGATGAAGGTTGCTAGGGCAACGCCCTGATGAAGGTTGCTAGGGCAACGCCCTGATGAAAGTTGTTTGAAAACCCAACGCCCTGATGAAGGTTGAAGGTTGTTTGAAAACACAACATGCTGTTCTGTTAAAGCATCCTGAAGGCTGTTGTGTCTGTTGGGTGTTTAACTTGCTAATGATATACATCTCTGGGTGTTTTAGTGAGGAGGAATCTGACCCTGGGCCTGTGGCCTCTGGTGGCCCCTACAACCCTAAGGGTGACGCTGTGTGTACAGGATGCATGGGTCTGTACAGGAACGCAAGTCATGTGGAAACAGCACTCTGACCAGTCTGTTGCATTTGAAAAATGACAGTTAAAATCTCAATTTTAGCTTTTACGTCTTGAATACTAAGCTGGCAGTAGCCATTTGCTCCCATCTACGACTAAGGGCAGTTTTGGGTACTAATAAAAGCCTAAATTGTAACGTAGTGCCACAGTATACATGTCATCAGAACTCAGGCTCAGTCCTTCACAACTCTGGGTTTTGACTGACAGACGTCCTGAACTTGAGCACCAAGTTCCCCGTCCCTCTCGTTGATTGGCCATCTTGTCTGAGTGAGGGAAAGGTTGTAAATTAAAGAGGACTTGATGCCTTCTGGAAAGTATTCAGACCCCTTGACTTTTTCCACATTTTGTTATGTTACAGCCTTATTCTAAAATTTATTAAATTAAATAAATCTCAGCAATCTACACACAATACCCTATAATGACAAAGTGAAAACAGGTTTTTAGACATTTTTACATAAGTATTCAGACAGGGGGTACCGGTACAGAGTGAATGTGGAGGCTATATACAGGGGGTACCGGTACAGAGTGAATGTGGAGGCTATATACAGGGGTACCGGTACAGAGTCAATGTGGAGGCTATATACAGGGGGTACCGGTACAGAGTGAATGTGGAGGCTATATACAGGGGGTACCGGTACAGAGTCAATGTGGAGGCTATATACAGGGTGTTACGGTACAGAGTCAATGTGGAGGCTATATACAGGGGGTACCGGTACAGAGTCAATGTGGAGGCTATATACAGGGGGTACCGGTACAGAGTCAATGTGGAGGCTATATACAGGGGGTACCGGTACAGAGTCAATGTGGAGGATATATACAGGGGGTACCGGTACAGAGTCAATGTGGAGGCTATATACAGGGGGTACCGGTACAGAGTGAATGTGGAGGCTATATACAGGGGGTACCGGTACAGAGTCAATGTGGAGGCTATATACAGGGGGTACCGGTACAGAGTGAATGTGGAGGCTATATACAGGGGGTACCGGTACAGAGTCAATGTGGAGGCTATATACAGGGTGTTACGGTACAGAGTCAATGTGGAGGCTATATACAGGGGGTACCGCTACAGAGTCAATGTGGAGGCTATATACAGGGGGTACCGGTACAGAGTCAATGTGGAGGCTATATACAGGGTGTTACGGTACAGAGTCAATGTGGAGGCTATATACAGGGGTACCGGTACAGAGTCAATGTGGAGGCTATATACAGGGGGTACCGGTACAGAGTCAATGTGGAGGCTATATACAGGGGGTACCGGTACAGAGTCAATGTGGAGGATATATACAGGGGTACCGGTACAGAGTCAATGTGGAGGCTATATACAGGGGGTACCGGTACAGAGTCAATGTGGAGGCTATATACAGGGGGTACCGGTACAGAGTCAATGTGGAGGCTATATACAGGGGGTACCGGTACAGAGTCAATGTGGAGGCTAGATACAGGGGTACCGGTACAGAGTCAATGTGGAGGCTAAATACAGGGGGTACCGGTACAGAGTCAATGTGGAGGCTAAATACAGGGGGTACCGGTACAGAGTCAATGTGGAGGCTATATACAGGGGGTACCGGTACAGAGTCAATGTGGAGGCTATATACAGGGGGTACTGATACAGAGTCAATGTGGAGGCTATATACAGGGGTACCGGTACAGAGTCAGTGTGGAGGCTATATACAGGGGGTACTGGTACAGAGTCAATGTGGAGTCTATATACAGGGTGTTACGGTACAGAGTCAATGTGGAGGCTATATACAGGGGGTACTGGTACAGAGTCAATGTGGAGGCTATATACAGGGGGTACTGGTACAGAGTCAATGTGGAGGCTATATACAGGGAGTACCAGTACAGAGTCAATGTGGAGGCTATATACAGGGGGTACCGGTACAGAGTCAATGTGGAGGCCATATATACAGGGTGTTACGGTACAGCGTCAATGTGGAGGCTATATACAGGGTGTACCGGTACAGAGTCAATGTGGAGGCTATATACAGGGGTACCAGTACAGAGTCAATGTGGAGGCTATATACAGGGTGTTACGGTACAGAGTCAATGTGGAGGCTTTATACAGGGTATTACGGTACAGAGTCAATGTGGAGACTATATACAGGGTGTTACGGTACAGAGTCACTGTGGAGGCTATATACAGGTGTTACGGTACAGAGTCAATGTGGAGACTATATACAGGGTGTTACGGTACAGAGTCAATGTGGAGGCTATATACAGGGGGTACCGGTACAGAGTCAATGTGGAGGCTATATACAGGGGGTACTGATACAGAGTCAATGTGGAGGCTATATACAGGGGGTACCGGTACAGAGTCAGTGTGGAGGCTATATACAGGGGGTACTGGTACAGAGTCAATGTGGAGTCTATATACAGGGTGTTACGGTACAGAGTCAATGTGGAGGCTATATACAGGGGGTACTGGTACAGAGTCAATGTGGAGGCTATATACAGGGGGTACTGGTACAGAGTCAATGTGGAGGCTATATACAGGAGTACCAGTACAGAGTCAATGTGGAGGCTATATACAGGGGTACAGGTACAGAGTCAATGTGGAGGCCATATATACAGGGTGTTACGGTACAGCGTCAATGTGGAGGCTATATACAGGGTGTACCGGTACAGAGTCAATGTGGAGGCTATATACAGGGGGTACCAGTACAGAGTCAATGTGGAGGCTATATACAGGGTGTTACGGTACAGAGTCAATGTGGAGGCTTTATACAGGGTATTACAGTACAGAGTCAATGTGGAGACTATATACAGGGTGTTACGGT
>NC_056434.1:3164358-3168005 GCF_018296145.1 Oncorhynchus tshawytscha
CCTAATATAACATTACCCTGATATTACACTGTCCTGATATTACATTGCCCTGCTATAACATTACCCCGATATCACATTACCCTGATAGTACATTCCCCTTATATCACACTACCCTGGTATTACATTACCTTGATATAACATTACCCTGCTATTACATTACATTGATATAATATTACCCTGATATAATATTACCCTGATATTACACTACCCTGCTATAACATTACCCTGCTATAACATTACCCTGCTATAACATTACCCTGGTATTACATTACCCTGCTATTACATTTCCCTGGTATAACATTGCCCTGCTATTACATTGCCCTGATATAACATTACCCTGCTATGACATTACCCTGATATAACATTACCCTGCTATAACATTGCCATGCTATAACATTACCCTGTCATTACCCTGCTATAACATTAACCCGATATCACATTACCCTGATATTACATTCCCCTTATATCACATTACCCTGGTATTACATTACCCTGATATTACATTACACTGATATCACATTACCCTGATATTACTTTACCTTGATATAACATTACCCTGCTATTTCATTACATCGATATATCATTACCCTGATATTACATTACCTTGATATGACATTGCCCTGATATTACATTACATTGATATAACATTACCCTGCTATTGCATTACCTTGATATAACATTACCCTGATATTAAATTACCTTGATATAACATTACCCTGCTATGCCATTAACCTGATATAACACTACCCTGATATTACATTACCATGCTATAACATTACCCTGCCATTGCATTACCCTGATATGACATTACCATGTTATTACATTATCCTGATATTACATTACCCTGATATGACATTACCCTGATATTACGTTACCCTGATATGATGTTACCATGATATTACATTACCCTGATATGACATTACCCTGATATCACATTTCCCCTGATATGACATTACCCTGCCATTGCGTTATCCTGATATAACATTACCCTGCTATAACATTACCCTGATATGACATTACCCTGATATGACATTACCCTGATATGACATTACCCTGTTATCAAATTACCCTGATATCACATTGCCCTGATATGACATTACCCTGATATTACGTTACCCTGACATTACATTACCCTGATATCACATGTGGTGAAATGTGGATGACCTTCCTACCATTATTTGCCATACATACTGAATGCTTCATAAGAGTGTGGATGTGTTTGTGTGTGTGTGTGTGTGTATGCGTGTGTAAGAAACTGGGTCAGCATTTGGATATGACACGTCACCCTGCAAAGAGATACGTGAAAATCAGAGAGGGTGCAGAGAGAAGAGGGGAGGAGAGGAGGGGATGGGGGTAGGAGGAGGAGAAGAGGAGAGGAGAGGGGAGAGGATGGGGGAGGAGGAGGAGAGAGGAGGAGAGGGGAGAGGAGGGGTGAGGAGGAGGATAGAATGATGGGAGGGAAGAGAAGGGAGATGAGAGGAGGGAAGAGGAGAGGAGAGAAGAAGAGAAGAGAGGAGAGACGAGAGGAGGAGAGACGAGAAGAGGGGAGAGGAGAGAAGGAGAGACAAGGAGAGGAGAGAAGAGAGGAGAGGAGATAAGAGGGGGAGAGAAGAGGGGAGAGGAGGAGAGACGAGAGGAGGAGAGACGAGAAGAGAGGAGAGGAGAGAATGAAAGATGAGAGGAGAGGAGGAGAGAGGAGAAAAACAGCTCTACAGACGTCTACACAAATCACTGGGACAGTCAGGAGATAAACCTCTCTCTTCTTACAGTATAATTACACTTCACACTACATTTTAGAGAAAGATCTGGCTGCTCGTCTGTTGAGGTGAGAACTGACATCTCCTGTTCTGTCCTCCATTGTGGCCCTTGTTATGACAATTACAAATCAACTTTATTTTACACAGCTGTTTTATACATCAACAGTTATCACACACACAAAAAAGTGCTTTACAGACAACCCAGCCTAAAACCTCAATGATGTCTAATTTCAACACACGGTGACCATAATGGGTTTCGCTCAGGTTCATAGTCTGAGAATCAACCCACTGGGCTCCTCCACTTCCCTTCAGTAATACACACTGTCGTCTATCAGAGGTATCATTTGGTGTTTTAAGCAAAACCCCGGATCCTCTCTCTCATTGACCAAACCAATACAGTCAAATCAGGGGTGATTTAAATGAGTCCCTAAAAGTGATATTTTTATCCAAACATACACAACGGGCGAATCCACTTCTATTCCTCTGCAACATGACCTGCTAAACCCTGGCCCTCTACTTCCTGGTTGCCATACAAACACCACAAGACCTGCACGCTGAAAACACACAACAAGCTAGATGTTTCCTTGATTAAAAAAGAAAACTGCACATTTTATACACTGGGGACAAAACAAAGGCTCTTTCCATGACATAAATATGGTTATAGTTATGTAACTAACCAGGTGAAAGCTACGATCCCTTATTGATGTCACTAGTTATAGTTATGTAACTGACCAGGTGAAAGCTACGATCCCTTATTGATGTCACTAGTTATAGTTATGTAACTAACCAGATGAAAGCTACGATCCCTTATTGATGTCACTAGTTATAGTTATGTAACTGACCAGATGAAAGCTACGATCCCTTATTGATGTCACTAGTTATAGTTATGTAACTAACCAGATGAAAGCTACGATCCCTTATTGATGTCACTAGTTATAGTTATGTAACTAACCAGGTGAAAGCTACGATCCCTTATTGATGTCACTAGTTATAGTTATGTAACTAACCAGGTGAAAGCTACGATCCCTTATTGATGTCACTAGTTATAGTTATGTAACTAACCAGATGAAAGCTACGATCCCTTATTGATGTCACTAGTTATAGTTATGTAACTAACCAGGTGAAAGCTACGATCCCTTATTGATGTCACTAGTTATAGTTATGTAACTAACCAGATGAAAGCTACGATCCCTTATTGATGTCACTAGTTATAGTTATGTAACTAACCAGGTGAAAGCTACGATCCCTTATTGAGGTCACTAGTTATAGTTATGTAACTAACCAGGTGAAAGCTACGATCCCTTATTGATGTCACTAGTTATAGTTATGTAACTAACCAGATGAAAGCTACGATCCCTTATTGATGTCACTAGTTATAGTTATGTAACTAACCAGGTGAAAGCTACGATCCCTTATTGATGTCACTAGTTATAGTTATGTAACTAACCAGGTGAAAGCTACGATCCCTTATTGATGTCACTAGTTATAGTTATGTAACTAACCAGGTGAAAGCTACGATCCCTTATTGAGGTCACTAGTTATAGTTATGTAACTAACCAGGTGAAAGCTACGATCCCTTATTGATGTCACTAGTTATAGTTATGTAACTAACCAGGTGAAAGCTACGATCCCTTATTGATGTCACTAGTTATAGTTATGTAACTGACCAGGTGAAAGCTACGATCCCTTATTGAGGTCACTAGTTATAGTTATGTAACTGACCAGGTGAAAGCTACGATCCCTTATTGATGTCACTAGTTATAGTTATGTAACTGACCAGGTGAAAGCTACGATCCCTTATTGAGGTCACTAGTTATAGTTATGTAACTGACCAGGTGAAAGCTACGATCCCTTATTGATGTCACTAGTTATAGTTATGTAACTGACCAG
>NC_056434.1:3168105-3218105 GCF_018296145.1 Oncorhynchus tshawytscha
TATGTAACTAACCAGGTGAAAGCTACGATCCCTTATTGATGTCACTAGTTATAGTTATGTAACTAACCAGGTGAAAGCTACGATCCCTTATTGATGTCACTAGTTATAGTTATGTAACTAACCAGGTGAAAGCTACGATCCCTTATTGATGTCACTAGTTATAGTTATGTAACTAACCAGGTGAAAGCTACGATCCCTTATTGATGTCACTAGTTATATAGTTATGTAACTGACCAGGTGAAAGCTACGATCCCTTATTGATGTCACTAGTTATAGTTATGTAACTGACCAGGTGAAAGCTACGATCCCTTATTGATGTCACTAGTTATAGTTATGTAACTGACCAGGTGAAAGCTACGATCCCTTATTGATGTCACTAGTTATAGTTATGTAACTGACCAGGTGAAAGCTACGATCCCTTATTGATGTCACTAGTTATAGTTATGTAACCAGGTAACTGACCTAGTTATAGTTATGTAACTGAAAGCTACGATCCCTTATTGATGTCACTAGTTATAGTTATGTAACTGACCCTTCCCTTATTGATGTCACTAGTTATAGTGTAACTGGGTGTAATGTAACTGCCCATTGTTCCCCCTAAACTGCTAGTGTCACTAGGGTAACTGACCAGTGAAAGCTACGATCCCTTATTGATGTCACTAGTTATAGTTATGTAACTGACCAGGTGAAAGCTACGATCCCTTATTGAAGTCCTAGTTTATGTAACTGCTAGTGGGGTGGTAGAAGCCAGTTCCCCTAACCCTTATTGATGTGCCTAGTTCCCCCTAACTGCTAGTGGGGTGGTAACTGACCAGATGCTACCATCCTCTAACTTAGTGGGGTGGTAGTTGCCCAGTTATCTAACTGCTAGTGGGGTGAAAGCTACAGTTCCTCTAACTGCTGTGGGGTGGTAGATAGTTATGTAACTGAGTGGGGTGAAAGCTAGATCCCTCTATTGCTGTCACTAGTTATAGTTATCTAACTGCTAGTGGGGTGGTAGATGCCCAGTTCCCTTATTGAGTGGGGTCACTAGATGTTATAGTTATGTAACTAACCAGGTGAATGCCCAGTTCCCTAACTGCTAGTGGGGTGGTAGATGCCCAGTTCCCCCTAACTGCTAGTGGGGTGGTAGATGCCCAGTTCCCCTAACTGCTAGTGGGGTGGTAGATGTAACCCCTAACCAGTGGGGTGAAAGCCCAGTTCCCCCTAACTGCTAGTGGGGTGGTAGATGCCAGTTCCCCCTAACTGCTAGTGGGGTGGTAGATGCCCAGTTCCCCTAACTGCTAGTGGGGTGGTAGATGCCCAGTTATGTAACTGCCAGTGGGGTGGTAATGCCCAGCTAACTGCTAGTGGGGTGGTAGATGAGTTCCCCTAACTGCTAGTGGGGTGGTAGATGCCCAGTTCTAACTGCTAGTGGGGTGGTAGATGCCCAGTTCCCCTAACTGCTAGTGGGGTGGTAAAGCCCAGTTCCCTTAACTGCTAGTGGGGTATAGTAGAACCAGTTCCCCTGAAAGCTAACTAGCTAGTGGGGTGCTAGATGCCCAGTTCCCCTCTAACTGCTAGTGGGGTGGTAGATGCCCAGTTCCCCTCTAACTGCTAGTGGGGTGGTAGACCCCCAGTTCCCTCTAACTGCTAGTGGGGTGGTAGATGCCCAGTTCCCTCTAACTGCTAGTGGGGTGGTAGACCCCCAGTTCCCTCTAACTGCTAGTGGGGTGGTAGACCCCCAGTTCCCTCTAACTGCTAGTGGGGTGGTAGATGCCCAGTTCCCTCTAACTGCTAGTGGGGTGGTAGATGCCCAGTTCCCCCTAACTGCTAGTGGGGTGGTAGACCCCCAGTTCCCCCTAACTGCTAGTGGGGTGGTAGACCCCCAGTTCCTCTCTAACTGCTAGTGGGGTGGTAGATGCCCAGTTCCCCCTAACTGCTAGTGGGGTGGTAGATGCCCAGTTCCCTCTAACTGCTAGTGGGGTGGTAGTCCCCCAGTTCCCCTCTAACTGCTAGTGGGGTGGTAGATGCCCAGTTCCCCTAACTGCTAGTGGGGTGGTAGATGCCCAGTTCCCACTAACTGCTAGTGGGGTGGTAGATGCCCAGTTCCCCTAACTGCTAGTGGGGTGGTAGATGCCCAGTTCCCCCTAACTGCTAGTGGGGTGGTAGACGCCCAGTTCCCTAATTGCTAGTGGGGTGGTAGACGCCCAGTTCCCCTAACTGCTAGTGGGGTGGTAGATGCCAAGTTCCCCTAACTGCTAGTGGGGTGGTAGACCCCCAGTTCCCCCTAACTGCTAATGGGGTGGTAGGCGCCCAGTTCCCCTAACTGCTAGTGGGGTGGTAGATGCCCAGTTCCCTAACTGCTAGTGGGGTGGTAGACACCCAGTTCCCCCTAACTGCTAGTGGGGTGGTAGATGCCCAGTTCCCCTAACTGCTAGTGGGGTGGTAGATGCCAAGTTCCCCCTAACTGCTAGTGGGGTGGTAGACCCCCAGTTCCCCTAACTGCTAGTGGGGTGGTAGGCGCCCAGTTCCCCCTAACTGCTAGTGGGGTGGTAGATGCCCAGTTCCTCTAACTGCTAGTGGGGTGGTAGACGCCCAGTTTCCCCCTAAATGCTAGTGGGGTGGTAGATTCCCAGTTCCCCTAACTGCTAGTGGGGTGGTAGATGCCCAGTTCCCCCTAACTGCTAGTGGGGTGGTAGATGCCCAGTTCCCCTCTAACTGCTAGTGGGGTGGTAGATGCCCAGTTCCCCTAACTGCTAGTGGGGTGGTAGATGCCCAGTTCCCCTAACTGCTAGTGGGGTGGTAGATGCCCAGTTCCACCTAACTGCTAGTGGGGTGGTAGATGCCCAGTTCCCCTCTAACTGCTAGTGGGGTGGTAGATGCCCATTTCCCCCTAACTGCTAGTGGGGTGGTAGATGCCCAGTTCCCCTAACTGCTAGTGGGGTGGTAGATGCCAAGTTCCCCCTAACTGCTAGTGGGGTGGTAGACCCCAGTTCCCCCTAACTGCTAGTGGGGTGGTAGGCGCCCAGTTCCCCTAACTGCTAGTGTGGTGGTAGATGCCCAGTTCCCTCTAACTGCTAGTGGGGTGGTAGACGCCCAGTTCCCCTCTAACTGCTAGTGGGGTGGTAGATTCCCAGTTTCCCCCTAACTGCTAGTGGGGTGGTATATGCCCAGTTCCCCCAAACTGCTAGTGGGGTGGTAGATGCCCAGTTCCCCCCTAACTGCTAGTGGGGTGGTAGACGACCAGTTCCCTTCAAACTGCTAGTGGGGTGGTAGATCCCCAGTTCCCCCTAACTGCTAGTGGGGTGGTAGATGCCCAGTTCCCCCTAACTGCTAGTGGGGTGGTAGATGCCCAGTTCCCCTAACTGCTAGTGGGGTGGTAGATGCCCAGTTCCCCTAACTGCTAGTGGGGTGGTAGATGCCCAGTTCCCCCTAACTGCTAGTGGGGTGGTAGATGCCCAGTTCCCCTAACTGCTAGTGGGGTGGTAGATGCCCAGTTCCCCCTAACTGCTAGTGGGGTGGTAGATGCCCAGTTTCCCCTAACTGCTAGTGGGGTGGTAGATGCCCAGTTCCCTCTAACTGCTAGTGGGGTGGTAGATGCCCAGTTCCCCTCTAACTGCTAGTGGGGTGGTAGATGCCCAGTTCCCTAACTGCTAGTGGGGTGGTAGATGCCCAGTTCCCCTAACTGCTAGTGGGGTGGTAGATGCCCAGTTCCCCCTAACTGCTAGTGGGGTGGTAGATGCCCAGTTCCCCTAACTGCTAGTGGGGTGGTAGAAGCCCAGTTCCCTCTAACTGCTAGTGGGGTGGTAGAAGCCCTAGTTCCCCTCTAACTGCTAGTGGGGTGCTAGATGCCCAGTTCCCCTAACTGCTAGTGGGGTGGTAGATGCCCAGTTCCCCTCTAACTGCTAGTGGGGTGGTAGATGCCCAGTTCCCCCCTAACTGCTAGTGGGGTGGTAGATGCCCAGTTCCCCTCTAACTGCTAGTGGGGTGGTAGATGCCCAGTTCCCCTCTAACTGCTAGTGGGGTGGTAGATGCCCAGTTCCCCTCTAACTGCTAGTGGGGTGGTAGATGCCCAGTTCCCCCTAACTGCTAGTGGGGTGGTAGATGCCCAGTTCCCCCTAACTGCTAGTGGGGTGGTAGACCCCCAGTTCCCCTAACTGCTAGTGGGGTGGTAGACCCCCAGTTCCTCTCTAACTGCTAGTGGGGTGGTAGATGCCCAGTTTCCCCCTAACTGCTAGTGGGGTGGTAGATGCCCAGTTCCCTCTAACTGCTAGTGGGGTGGTAGTGCCCAGTTCCCCTCTAACTGCTAGTGGGGTGGTAGATGCCCAGTTCCCCTAACTGCTAGTGGGGTGGTAGATGCCCAGTTCCACTAACTGCTAGTGGGGTGGTAGATGCCCAGTTCCCCTAACTGCTAGTGGGGTGGTAGATGCCCAGTTCCCCCTAACTGCTAGTGGGGTGGTAGATGCCCAGTTCCCCTAACTGCTAGTGGGGTGGTAGACGCCCAGTTCCCCTAACTGCTAGTGGGGTGGTAGATGCCAAGTTCCCCTAACTGCTAGTGGGGTGGTAGACCCCCAGTTCCCCTAACTGCTAATGGGGTGGTAGGCGCCCAGTTCCCCCTAACTGCTAGTGGGGTGGTAGATGCCCAGTTCCCTCGAACCGCTAGTGGGGTGGTAGACACCCAGTTCCCCCTAACTGCTAGTGGGGTGGTAGATGCCCAGTTCCCCCTAACTGCTAGTGGGGTGGTAGATGCCAAGTTCCCCTAACTGCTAGTGGGGTGGTAGACCCCAGTTCCCCCTAACTGCTAGTGGGGTGGTAGCGCCCAGTTCCCCCTAACTGCTAGTGGGGTGGTAGATGCCCAGTTCCCTCTAACTGCTAGTGGGGTGGTAGATGCCCAGTTCCCTCTAAATGCTAGTGGGGTGGTAGATTCCCAGTTCCCCCTAACTGCTAGTGGGGTGGTAGATGCCCAGTTCCCCTAACTGCTAGTGGGGTGGTAGATGCCCAGTTCCCCTCTAACTGCTAGTGGGGTGGTAGATGCCCAGTTCCCCTAACTGCTAGTGGGGTGGTAGATGCCCAGTTCCCCTAACTGCTAGTGGGGTGGTAGATGCCCAGTTCCCCCTAACTGCTAGTGGGGTGGTAGATGCCCAGTTCCCCCTAACTGCTAGTGGGGTGGTAGATGCCCATTTCCCCCTAACTGCTAGTGGGGTGGTAGATGCCCAGTTCCCCTAACTGCTAGTGGGGTGGTAGATGCCAAGTTCCCCCTAACTGCTAGTGGGGTGGTAGATGCCCAGTTCCCCTAACTGCTAGTGGGGTGGTAGATGCCCAGTTCCCCCTAACTGCTAGTGGGGTGGTAGATGCCCAGTTCCCTCTAACTGCTAGTGGGGTGGTAGATGCCCAGTTCCCCTCTAACTGCTAGTGGGGTGGTAGATTCCCAGTTCCCCCTAACTGCTAGTGGGGTGGTATATGCCCAGTTCCCCCAAACTGCTAGTGGGGTGGTAGATGCCCAATTCCCCCCTAACTGCTAGTGGGGTGGTAGACGCCCAGTTCCCTTCAAACTGCTAGTGGGGTGGTAGATGCCCAGTTCCCCTCTAACTGCTAGTGGGGTGGTAGACCCCCAGTTCCCCCTAACTGCTAGTGGGGTGGTAGATGCCCAGTTCCCCTAACTGCTAGTGGGGTGGTAGACCCCCAGTTCCCCTAACTGCTAGTGGGGTGGTAGATGCCCATTTCCCCCTAACTGCTAGTGGGGTGGTAGATGCCCAGTTCCCTCTAACTGCTAGTGGGGTGGTAGATGCCCAGTTCCCCTCTAACTGCTAGTGGGGTGGTAGATGCCCAGTTCCCCTAACTGCTAGTGGGGTGGTAGACCCCAGTTCCCCCTAACTGCTAGTGGGGTGGTAGATGCCCAGTTCCCTCTAACTGCTAGTGGGGTGGTAGATGCCCAGTTCCCCTAACTGCTAGTGGGGTGGTAGACCCCCAGTTCCCCTCTAACTGCTAGTGGGGTGGTAGATGCCCAGTTCCCCCTAACTGCTAGTGGGGTGGTAGATGCCCAGTTCCCCTAACTGCTAGTGGGGTGGTAGATGCCCAGTTCCCTCTAACTGCTAGTGGGGTGGTAGATGCCCAGTTCCCCTAACTGCTAGTGGGGTGGTAGATGCCCAGTTCCCCTCTAACTGCTAGTGGGGTGGTAGATGCCCAGTTCCCCTAACTGCTAGTGGGGTGGTAGATGCCCAGTTCCCTCTAACTGCTAGTGGGGTGGTAGATGCCCAGTTCCCTCTAACTGCTAGTGGGGTGGTAGAAGCCTAGTTCCCTCTAACTGCTAGTGGGGTGGTAGATGCCCAGTTCCCCTCTAACTGCTAGTGGGGTGGTAGATGCCAGTTCCCCTCTAACTGCTAGTGGGGTGCTAGATGCCCAGTTCCCCCTAACTGCTAGTGGGGTGGTAGATGCCCAGTTCCCCCTAACTGCTAGTGGGGTGGTAGATGCCCAGTTCCCTCTAACTGCTAGTGGGGTGGTAGATGCCCAGTTCCCCCTAACTGCTAGTGGGGTGGTAGATGCCCAGTTCCCCCTAACTGCTAGTGGGGTGGTAGATGCCCAGTTCCCCCTAACTGCTAGTGGGGTGGTAGATGCCCAGTTCCCCTAACTGCTAGTGGGGTGGTAGATGCCCAGTTCCCCCTAACTGCTAGTGGGGTGGTAGATGCCCAGTTCCCCTAACTGCTAGTGGGGTGGTAGATGCCCAGTTCCCTCTAACTGCTAGTGGGGTGGTAGATGCCCAGTTCCCCTCTAACTGCTAGTGGGGTGGTAGATGCCCAGTTCCCCCTAACTGCTAGTGGGGTGGTAGATGCCCAGTTCCCCCTAACTGCTAGTGGGGTGGTAGATGCCCAGTTCCCCTAACTGCTAGTGGGGTGGTAGATGCCCAGTTCCCCCTAACTGCTAGTGGGGTGGTAGATGCCCAGTTCCCTCTAACTGCTAGTGGGGTGGTAGATGCCCAGTTCCCTCTAACTGCTAGTGGGGTGCTAGATGCCCAGTTCCCCTCTAACTGCTAGTGGGGTGGTAGATGCCCAGTTCCCCTCTAACTGCTAGTGGGGTGGTAGATGCCCAGTTCCCCTCTAACTGCTAGTGGGGTGGTAGATGCCCAGTTCCCCTCTAACTGCTAGTGGGGTGGTAGATGCCCAGTTCCCCTCTAACTGCTAGTGGGGTGGTAGACGCCCAGTTCCCCTCTAACTGCTAGTGGGGTGGTAGATGCCCAGTTCCCCCTAACTGCTAGTGGGGTGGTAGATGCCCAGTTCCCCCTAACTGCTAGTGGGGTGGTAGACCCCAGTTCCCCCTAACTGCTAGTGGGGTGGTAGACCCCCAGTTCCTCTCTAACTGCTAGTGGGGTGGTAGATGCCCAGTTCCCCTAACTGCTAGTGGGGTGGTAGATGCCCAGTTCCCCTCTAACTGCTAGTGGGGTGGTAGTCCCCCAGTTCCCCTCTAACTGCTAGTGGGGTGGTAGATGCCCAGTTCCCCTAACTGCTAGTGGGGTGGTAGATGCCCAGTTCCCACTAACTGCTAGTGGGGTGGTAGATGCCCAGTTCCCCCTAACTGCTAGTGGGGTGGTAGATGCCCAGTTCCCCCTAACTGCTAGTGGGGTGGTAGACGCCCAGTTCCCCCCTAATTGCTAGTGGGGTGGTAGACGCCCAGTTCCCCCTAACTGCTAGTGGGGTGGTAGATGCCAAGTTCCCCTAACTGCTAGTGGGGTGGTAGACCCCCAGTTCCCCTAACTGCTAATGGGGTGGTAGGCGCCCAGTTCCCCCTAACTGCTAGTGGGGTGGTAGATGCCCAGTTCCCCTCGAACCGCTAGTGGGGTGGTAGACACCCAGTTCCCCTAACTGCTAGTGGGGTGGTAGACGCCCAGTTCCCCCTAACTGCTAGTGGGGTGGTAGATGCCAAGTTCCCCTAACTGCTAGTGGGGTGGTAGACCCCCAGTTCCCCTAACTGCTAGTGGGGTGGTAGGCGCCCAGTTCCCCTAACTGCTAGTGGGGTGGTAGATGCCCAGTTCCCTCTAACTGCTAGTGGGGTGGTAGACGCCCAGTTCCCCTCTAAATGCTAGTGGGGTGGTAGATTCCCAGTTCCCCCAAACTGCTAGTGGGGTGGTAGATGCCCAGTTCCCCTCTAACTGCTAGTGGGGTGGTAGACGCCCAGTTCCCCTAACTGCTAGTGGGGTGGTAGACCCCCAGTTCCCCTCTAACTGCTAGTGGGGTGGTAGATGCCCAGTTCCCCCTAACTGCTAGTGGGGTGGTAGATGCCCAGTTCCCCCTAACTGCTAGTGGGGTGGTAGACGCCCAGTTCCCCCTAACTGCTAGTGGGGTGGTAGATGCCAAGTTTCCCTTAACTGCTAGTGGGGTGGTAGACCCCCAGTTCCCCCTAACTGCTAGTGGGGTGGTAGGCGCCCAGTTCCCCCTAACTGCTAGTGGGGTGGTAGATGCCCAGTTCCCTCTAACTGCTAGTGGGGTGGTAGACACCCAGTTCCCCCTAACTGCTAGTGGGGTGGTAGACACCCAGTTCCCCTCTAACTGCTAGTGGGGTGGTAGATTCCCAGTTTCCCCTAACTGCTAGTGGGGTGGTAGATGCCCAGTTCCCCTAACTGCTAGTGGGGTGGTAGACGCCCAGTTCCCTTCAAACTGCTAGTGGGGTGGTAGATGCCCAGTTCCCTCTAACTGCTAGTGGGGTGGTAGACCCCCAGTTCTCCTCTAACTGCTAGTGGGTGGTAGATCCCCAGTTCCCCTAACTGCTAGTGTGGTGGTAGATGCCCAGTTCCCCTAACTGCTAGTGGGGTGGTAGATGCCCAGTTCCCCCTAACTGCTAGTGGGGTGGTAGATGCCCAGTTCCACCTAACTGCTAGTGGGGTGGTAGATGCCCAGTTCCCTCTAACTGCTAGTGGGGTGGTAGATGCCCATTTCCCCTAACTGCTAGTGGGGTGGTAGATGCCCAGTTCCCATCTAACTGCTAGTGGGGTGGTAGATGCCAAGTTCCCCTAACTGCTAGTGGGGTGGTAGACCCCCAGTTCCCCCTAACTGCTAGTGTGGTGGTAGATGCCCAGTTCCCTCTAACTGCTAGTGGGGTGGTAGACGCCCAGTTCCCCTCTAACTGCTAGTGGGGTGGTAGATTCCCAGTTTCCCCCTAATTGCTAGTGGGGTGGTATATGCCCAGTTCCCCCAAACTGCTAGTGGGGTGGTAGATGCCCAGTTCCCCCCTAACTGCTAGTGGGGTGGTAGACGACCAGTTCCCTTCAAACTGCTAGTGGGGTGATAGATGCCCAGTTCCCCCTAACTGCTAGTGGGGTGGTAGATGCCCAGTTCCCCCTAACTGCTAGTGGGGTGGTAGACCCCCAGTTCCCCTAACTGCTAGTGGGGTGGTAGATGCCCAGTTCCCCCTAACTGCTAGTGGGGTGGTAGATGCCCATTTCCCCTAACTGCTAGTGGGGTGGTAGATGCCCAGTTCCCCTCTAACTGCTAGTGGGGTGGTAGATGCCCAGTTCCCCTCTAACTGCTAGTGGGGTGGTAGATGCCCAGTTCCCCTAACTGCTAGTGGGGTGGTAGACCCCAGTTCCCCCTAACTGCTAGTGGGGTGGTAGATGCCCAGTTCCCCTCTAACTGCTAGTGGGGTGGTAGATGCCCAGTTCCCCCTAACTGCTAGTGGGGTGGTAGATGCCCAGTTCCCCTCTAACTGCTAGTGGGGTGGTAGATGCCCAGTTCCCCTAACTGCTAGTGGGGTGGTAGATGCCCAGTTCCCCCTAACTGCTAGTGGGGTGGTAGATGCCCAGTTCCACCTAACTGCTAGTGGGGTGGTAGATGCCCAGTTCCCCTCTAACTGCTAGTGGGGTGGTAGATGCCCATTTCCCCCTAACTGCTAGTGGGGTGGTAGATGCCCAGTTCCCTCTAACTGCTAGTGGGGTGGTAGATGCCCAGTTCCCCCTAACTGCTAGTGGGGTGGTAGATGCCCAGTTCCCCCTAACTGCTAGTGGGGTGGTAGATGACCAGTTCCCTCAAACTGCTAGTGGGGTGGTAGACCCCAGTTCCCCTAACTGCTAGTGGGGTGGTAGATGCCCAGTTCCCCTAACTGCTAGTGGGGTGGTAGATGCCCAGTTCCCCTAACTGCTAGTGGGGTGGTAGATGCCCAGTTCCCCCTAACTGCTAGTGGGGTGGTAGATGCCCATTTCCCCTAACTGCTAGTGGGGTGGTAGATGCCCAGTTCCCTCTAACTGCTAGTGGGGTGGTAGATGCCCAGTTCCCCTCTAACTGCTAGTGGGGTGGTAGATGCCCAGTTCCCCCTAACTACTAGTGGGGTGGTAGAACCCCAGTTCCCCCTAACTGCTAGTGGGGTGGTAGACGCCCAGTTCCCCCTAACTGCTAGTGGGGTGGTAGATGCCAAGTTCCCCTTAACTGCTAGTGGGGTGGTAGACCCCCAGTTCCCCCTAACTGCTAGTGGGGTGGTAGGCGCCCAGTTCCCCCTAACTGCTAGTGGGGTGGTAGACACCCAGTTCCCCTCTAACTGCTAGTGGGGTGGTAGATGCCCAGTTCCCCCCTAACTGCTAGTGGGGTGGTAGACGCCCAGTTCCCTTCAAACTGCTAGTGGGGTGGTAGATGCCCAGTTCCCTCTAACTGCTAGTGGGGTGGTAGACCCCCAGTTCCCCTCTAACTGCTAGTGGAGTGGTAGATCCCCAGTTCCCCCTAACTGCTAGTGGGGTGGTAGACCCCCAGTTCCCCCTAACTGCTAGTGGGGTGGTAGATGCCCAGTTCCCCCTAACTGCTAGTGGGGTGGTAGATGCCCAGTTCCCCTCTAACTGCTAGTGGGGTGGTAGATGCCCAGTTCCCCTAACTGCTAGTGGGGTGGTAGGTGCCCAGTTCCCCCTAACTGCTAGTGGGGTGGTAGATGCCCAGTTCCACCTAACTGCTAGTGGGGTGGTAGATGCCCAGTTCCCCTCTAACTGCTAGTGGGGTGGTAGATGCCCAGTTCCCCTAACTGCTAGTGGGGTGGTAGATGCCCAGTTCCCCCTAACTGCTAGTGGGGTGGTAGACGCCCAGTTCCCTTCAAACTGCTAGTGGGGTGGTAGATGCCCAGTTCCCTCTAACTGCTAGTGGGGTGGTAGATGCCCAGTTCCCCTCTAACTGCTAGTGGGGTGGTAGATGCCCAGTTCCCCCTAACTGCTAGTGGGGTGGTAGATGCCCAGTTCCCCCTAACTGCTAGTGGGGTGGTAGACGCCCAGTTCCCTTCAAACTGCTAGTGGGGTGGTAGATGCCCAGTTCCCTCTAACTGCTAGTGGGCTGGTAGATGCCCAGTTCCCCTCTAACTGCTAGTGGTGTGGTAGATGCCCAGTTCCCCCTAACTGCTAGTGGGGTGGTAGACCCCCAGTTCCCTCTAACTGCTAGTGGAGTGGTAGATTCCCAGTTTCCCCTAACTGCTAGTGGGGTGGTAGACCCCCAGTTCCCCCTAACTGCTAGTGGGGTGGTAGATGCCCAGTTCCCCTAACTGCTAGTGGGGTGGTAGATGCCCAGTTCCTTCAAACTGCTAGTGGGGTGGTAGATGCCCAGTTCCCTCTAACTGCTAGTGGGGTGGTAGACCCCCAGTTCCCCTCTAACTGCTAGTGGGGTGGTAGATCCCCAGTTCCCCTAACTGCTAGTGGGGTGGTAGACCCCCAGTTCCCCTAACTGCTAGTGGGGTGGTAGATGCCCAGTTCCCCCTAACTGCTAGTGGGGTGGTAGATGCCCAGTTCCCCTCTAACTGCTAGTGGGGTGGTAGATGCCCAGTTCCCCTAACTGCTAGTGGGGTGGTAGGTGCCCAGTTCCCCCTAACTGCTAGTGGGGTGGTAGATGCCCAGTTCCACCTAACTGCTAGCGGGGTGGTAGATGCCCAGTTCCCTCTAACTGCTAGTGGGGTGGTAGATGCCCAGTTCCCCTAACTGCTAGTGGGGTGGTAGATGCCCAGTTCCCCCTAACTGCTAGTGGGGTGGTAGATGCCCAGTTCCCTTCAAACTGCTAGTGGGGTGGTAGATGCCCAGTTCCCTCTAACTGCTAGTGGGGTGGTAGATGCCCAGTTCCCCTCTAACTGCTAGTGGGGTGGTAGATGCCCAGTTCCCCCTAACTGCTAGTGGGGTGGTAGATGCCCAGTTCCCCTAACTGCTAGTGGGGTGGTAGATGCCCAGTTCCCTTCAAACTGCTAGTGGGGTGGTAGATGCCCAGTTCCCTCTAACTGCTAGTGGGCTGGTAGATGCCCAGTTCCCCTCTAACTGCTAGTGGTGTGGTAGATGCCCAGTTCCCCCTAACTGCTAGTGGGGTGGTAGAACCCCAGTTCCCCCTAACTGCTAGTGGGGTGGTAGACGCCCAGTTCCCCTAACTGCTAGTGGGGTGGTAGACCCCAGTTCCCCTCTAACTGCTGCTGTGGGGTGGTAGATGCCCAGTTCCCCCTAACTGCTAGTGGGGTGGTAGATGCCCAGTTCCCCTAACTGCTAGTGGGGTGGTAGATGCCCAGTTCCCCTAACAGCTAGTGGGGTGGTAGATGCCAAGTTCCCTTAACTGCTAGTGGGGTGGTAGACCCCAGTTCCCCCTAACTGCTAGTGGGGTGGTAGGCGCCCAGTTCCCCTAACTGCTAGTGGGGTGGTAGATGCCCAGTTCCCTCTAACTGCTAGTGGGGTGGTAGACACCCAGTTCCCCTCTAACTGCTAGTGGGGTGGTAGATTCCCAGTTTCCCCTAACTGCTAGTGGGGTGGTAGACCCCCAGTTCCCCTCTAACTGCTAGTGGAGTGGTAGATTCCCAGTTCCCCTAACTGCTAGTGGGGTGGTAGATGCCCAGTTCCCCTCTAACTGCTAGTGGGGTGGTAGATGCCCAGTTCCCCCTAACTGCTAGTGGGGTGGTAGATGCCCAGTTCCCCTCTAACTGCTAGTGGGGTGGTAGGTGCCCAGTTCCCCTCTAACTGCTAGTGGGGTGGTAGATTCCCAGTTCCCCTAACTGCTAGTGGGGTGGTAGACCCCCAGTACCCCTAACTGCTAGTGGGGTGGTAGATGCCCAGTTCCCCTCTAACTGCTAGTGGGGTGGTAGACGCCCAGTTCCCCTAACTGCTAGCGGGGTGGTAGACCCCCAGTTCCCCTCTAACTGCTAGTGGGGTGGTAGATGCCCAGTTCCCCTAACTGCTAGTGGGGTGGTAGATGCCCAGTTCCCCTAACTGCTAGTGGGGTGGTAGACCCCAGTTCCCTCTAACTGCTAGTGGGGTGGTAGACCCCCAGTTCCCCTAACTGCTAGTGGGGTGGTAGATGCCCAGTTCCCCTAACTGCTAGTGGGGTGGTAGATGCCCAGTTCCCCCTAACTGCTAGTGGGGTGGTAGATGCCCAGTTCCCCTAACTGCTAGTGGGGTGGTAGATGCCCAGTTCCCCTAACTGCTAGTGGGGTGGTAGATGCCCAGTTCCCCCCTAACTGCTAGTGGGGTGGTAGACCCCCAGTTCCCCCTAACTGCTAGTGGGGTGGCAGACAGACAGGCAGACGTACAAAAATACAGGCAGACAGACAGGCAGACAGGCAGACGTACATACAAGAGACAGGCAGACAAAGAGACAGAGACAGAGCCAGATAACAGGCAAACAGACAGAGAGACATGATGGGGCAGACAGACAAACTGACACAGACAGACAGACAGGCTGACAGACATGGACAGACAGAAAGACAGGCAGACAAATATGACAGAGCAGACAAACAGACAGACAGACACGGCAGGGCAGACAGACAGACATGATAGAGCAGACAGACATGCTGCTGTTCCATCTAGCCACCAGCAGGGGTCACTGATGTGCAGAGTTGCTACTCCCTCTCTCTATCTCCGTCTCTCTGTCTCTCTCATTTGAACCATCGAAGGCCCCATCCTCCTCAACGTGGACACTGCTCAGAGTCAGGATAAATATCATAAAACCTGTAAAGGTATAGGGCCCGGAGCTGTTATCATTTAGCAGAGTAAGCAAATGTGTTGAATGAATTACATGACTACGTTTAATCAGATTTTCCATAACAATCACAAGCATTGATGTTGAGTTTAGAATACAGGTCAAATGCTACAGTGCTATTTCTCTCACCCCCCCCTTTTCTCATGATCTCTACTTTTTTGCATATTTTTGATACTGAATGTTATCAGGTATTTTAAGCACCAGCTGTCAGAGCAGCTCACAGATTACTGCACCTGTACATAGCCCATCTATAATTTAGCTCAAACAACTACCTCTTTCCCTACTGTATTTATTTTATTTATTTATTTTGCTCCTTTGCACCCCATTATTTTTATTTCTACTTTGCACAGTCTTCCACTGCAAATCTACCATTCCAGTGTTTTACTTGCTATATTGTATTTACTTTGCCACCATGGCCTTTTTTTGCCTTTACCTCCCTTATCTCACCTCACTTGCTCACATTGTATATAGACTTATTTTTCTACTGTATTATTGACTGTATGTTTGTTTTACTCCATGTGTAACTCTCTGTGTCGTTGTTTGTGTCGAACTGCTTTGCTTTATCTTGGCCAGGTCGCAATTGTAAATGAGAACTTGTTCTCAACTTGCCTACCTGGTTAAATAAAGGTGAAATAAATCAAATAAATAAATAAAGATATAATATTAGATAAAAGGGAACCCGAATGAACAAATAACAGATCATAAACAAACTTATACAGTTTCCCTGTAATTGCGTCCTTTACACTCAATAGCTGGTTGTGCCACATTTAGCTGCAATGACTCCAACCAAACACTTCCTGCCGTCCTTCTGCTTTATCTCAGCGACATGCTTGTTTCAGCCACAACATCCCATTCAGGATCTGTCTGTCTGTCTGGATTTAGACTCCAACCAAACACTTCCTGCCGTCTCTCAGGTCTCTGTGGAGGAGTTTTGTCCCGCTCCTCCATGCAGAACTACTCTCAGCGACATGAACCGCTTGTTTCAAGTCCTGCCACAACATCTCATTCAGGTCTGGACTTTGACTCCAAAGTGTTTCTGCCTCGTTTTTTTAATGTGAACTTGAACGTGTGTTTTGTGTCATTGTCTTTCTACCCAGCTGATATTCAGCTCACAGACAGATGGCTTGACATTCTCCTGTAAAATTCTCTGATACAGAGCAGAATTCATGGTTCCTCCTATTAAGGCAAGTCGTCCAGGTCCTGAGGCAGCAAAGCATCTCCAAACCATCACACTAGCACCACCATGCTGACCATTGGTATGAGGTTCTTACTGTGGAATGCAGTGCTTTTCGCCAGCATGTGCAGACCGGAGTGTTTACGGACATATTCAATCTCTCCCTATCCCAGTCTGCTGTCCCCAATTGCTTCAAGATGGCCACCATTGTTTCTGTACCCAAGAAAGCAAAGGTAACTGAACTAAATGACTACCGCCCCGTAGCACTCACTTCTGTCATCATGAAGTGCTTTGAGAGTCAAGTTAAGGATCATATCACCTCCACCCTACTCCACCCTAGACCCACTTCAGTTTGAATACCGCCCCAACAGGTCCACAGATGATGCAATCGCCATCACACTGCACACTGCCCTATCCCATCTGGATAAGAAGAATACCTATGTGATAATGCTGTTCAATGACTACAGCTCAGCCTTCAACACCATAGTACCCTCCAAACTCATCCTTAAGCTCGGGGCCCTGGTTCTCAACCCCGTCCTGTGCAATTGGGTCCTGGACTTTCTGACGGGTCGCCCCCAGGTGGTGAAGGAAGGAAATAACATCTCCATTCCGCTGATCCTCAACACTGGGGCCCCACAAGGGTGCGTGCTCAGCCCTCTCCTTTACTCCCTGTTCACCCATGACTGCGTGGCCACACACGACTCCAACACCATCATTAAGTTTGCAGACTACATATAAATAGACTTGAAATCACTCTAATAATGAAACACTAGTCACTAATGTTTACATACTGCTTTACTCATCTCATATGTATATACTGTATTCTGTTCTACTATAATGTTTACATACTGCTTTACTCATCTCATATGTATATACTGTATTCTGTTCTACTATAATGTTTACATACTGCTTTACTCATCTCATATGTATATACTGTATTCTGTTCTACTATAATGTTTACATACTGCTTTACTCATCTCATATGTATATACTGTATTCTGTTCTACTATAATGTTTACATACTGCTTTACTCATCTCATATGTATATACTGTATTCTGTTCTACTATAATGTTTACATACTGCTTTACTCATCTCATATGTATATACTGTATTCTGTTCTACTATAATGTTTACATACTGCTTTACTCATCTCATATGTATATACTGTATTCTGTTCTACTATAATGTTTACATACTGCTTTACTCATCTCATATGTATATACTGTATTCTGTTCTACTATAATGTTTACATACTGCTTTACTCATCTCATATGTATATACTGTATTCTGTTCTACTATAATGTTTACATACTGCTTTACTCATCTCATATGTATATACTGTATTCTGTTCTACTATAATGTTTACATACTGCTTTACTCATCTCATATGTATATACTGTATTCTGTTTCACTATAATGTTTACATACTGCTTTACTCATCTCATATGTATATACTGTATTCTGTTTCACTATAATGTTTACATACTGCTTTACTCATCTCATATGTATATACTGTATTCTGTTTCACTATAATGTTTACATACTGCTTTACTCATCTCATATGTATATACTGTATTCTGTTCTACTATAATGTTTACATACTGCTTTACTCATCTCATATGTATATACTGTATTCTGTTCTACTATAATGTTTACATACTGCTTTACTCATCTCATATGTATATACTGTATTCTGTTCTACTATAATGTTTACATACTGCTTTACTCATCTCATATGTATATTCTGTTTTATATTCTACTGTGTTTTAGTCAATGCCACTCCTATATTGCTCATCCTAATAGTTATATATTTCTTAATTCCATTATTTTAGATTTGTGTGTATTGTTGTGTATTGTTAGGTATTACTGTACTGTTGGAACTAGAAACACAAGACATTTCGCTACACCCGCAATAACATCTGCTAAATACAATAACATTTACTGAATCTGTGACACATACCATTTGATTTGATTAGAACCATGTTATCCAAAAAGTTAGAAGTTTGACTCATCTGAACATCCATAGAACGTTCTTCCAAGAGTCTTGAGGTGCTTCTCTAGGTGCTTTATTTTTGGTGGCAAAACTTGAGCTAATTTTTTTGGATGAGATGGATGGGTCCCATTATTTTAGGTTTTGGAAGGGCCTAGTGAAAGTCCTTGACCTGAAATGACCCCCCCCTAAAGTCCACTACTACATTAGACCAGAGCTTTTTTTTTGTGCTCCTGGGCTTTGCTCTGGTTCTTCTGCGGCGTCATCATGTATCACCGGCGGCTGAAGCAGCGCAGGCAGGAAATAAACCAACTCTAAGGTTACCTAAGATCTTCATAAACACAACCAAAGGATCCATGTTTGCGATAGCATATATGAAATGTATTTTTTTTATACTGTTAGAATGTTGACGTCCAAAAGACTCATCATTGGCTCGAAGGGGCCTGGCTTTTCTAGTTTTCTACCCACCTCAGCAACCAGGGAGAAGAGATCGCATCATGCCACCCACTGCCAACAAAATGATATGCCATGCCATCAAATCCAACTGGTGGCTGTCACAAGGTGTGAGTATATGAGTGATGTAAGAAGTTGATATCAGAAGCACGGCAGACCTGAACACCAACCAACGCTCTGTGGTGACGAGGTGTGAATTAGCCCCGCCCAGCAGATGTCTGGAAATAGAGCCCCCCTGATTGGCCCTGAACTGAGATCATTCACACGTCAAGATAAGAATACGCAACTGGCACTGTAACTTGTGAGACTAGTGTTAAATTAAGTCTGGATTTAATTGAGCTGAGAAGAACAGAACAGATCTCCTCTCTAGTAATGACGTCTACGTCTGTGTTGTTCTGGTCAAACGTAGGGAATAAAGTGGAAAGAGAGAGAGAGAGAGAAAGAGGAAGAGAGAGAGAGAGAGAGAGAGAGAGAGAGAGTACACACTGATACAGAGACCAGGGTAGAGAGAAAATTGACAAGGCACTCTCTGTACCTTGTAGCCCTCTCTCTCCACAGTGTGTAATTGAATCTCTGCTTGTGTTACCATTAAAATGCCCCTTCTAATGAGAGCCAATTTGTCTGAGAACATTACATTACAAAACTCACGTTTTAATGTCACGTGCACAAGTACAGGGAAATTACTTCAAGCTATAAACCCAACAATCAATATCAACGTAGTACTAAACAAAAACACATAAAAAAATTGAAATACACTGTTACACACAGTACCCCATAATGACATCACAATACCCCATAATGACATCACAATACCCCATAATGACATCACAATACCCCCTAATGACATCACAGTACACCACAATGACATCACAATACCACATAATGACATCACAATACCCCCATAATGACATCACAGTACCCCATAATGACATCACAGTACCCCATAATGACACCACAATGACATCACAATACCCCATAATGACATCACAGTACACCACAATGACATCACAATACCACATAATGACATCACAATTCCCCCATAATGACATCACAGTACCCCATAATGACATCACAATACCACATAATGACATCACAATACCCCCATAATGACATCACAGTACCCCATAATGACATCACAGTACCCCATAATGACGTCACAATACCCCATAATGACATCGCAAGTATTCAGACACTTTGCTATGAGACTCAAAATTGAGCTCAGGTACATCCTGTTTCCATTGATCAAAATTGAGAATGTTTCTACAACTTGATATGCGTCCACCTGTGGTAAATTCAATTGATTGGACATGATTTGGAAAGGCACACACCTGTCTATATAAGGTCAGACAGTTGACGTCGGCCTCAGAGTGAGAGATCACCCAGTCCTCTGGGTCGGCCGGGGCTCTCGCGCACTTTGTTGCCCCTGCCACAGCGACGGGCGTCAGAGCCTGTGTAATATCCACCTTAGTCCTATATTGTCCTTTTCACTCGTTTGATGACTGTGCCTCTGCACAGTAGCGGGACTTCTTGTACTTGCTGTCCTTGTCAGTAGCCTCAGGGTTGTCTACGATAGCGTTGTGTGTTGTCGCGCTGTCCTTTAGTTTAGCACCAACCTCAGTGTTAATCCAGGGCTTTTGATTGGGAAAGCAGTGAACCTTCACTGAGGGGACAACGTTCACAGATGCATTTCCTTATGAAGCCGTTGACAGAGGTGGTTAGCTGAGTCTCTGAACACATTCCAATCAGCTACTCTTCCTGGGGTTTAATATGGATCCCTATTAGTTACTGGGGTTTATTATGGATCCCCACTAGTTCCTGCCAAGGCAGAAGCTTCTCTTCCTGGGGTTTAATATGGATCCCCATTAGTTCCTGCCAAGGCAGCAGCTTCTCTTCCTGGGGTTTAATATGGATCCCTATTAGTTCCTGGGGTTTATTATGGATCCCCATTAGTTCCTGCCATCCCTATTAGTTTCCTGGGGTTTATTATGGATCCCCATTAGTTCTTGCCAAGGCAGCAGCTACTCTTCCTGGGGTTTATTAGGGATCCCCATTAGTTCCTTTCAAGGCAGCAGCTACTCTTCCTGGGGTTTATTATGGTTCCCCATTAGTTCCTGTCAAGGCAGCAGCTACTCTTCCTGGGGTTATTATGGATCCCCATTAGTTCCTTCCAGCTACTCTTCCTGGGTTTATTATGGTTCCCCATTAGTTCCTGTCAAGGCAGCAGCTACTCTTCCTGGGGTTTATTATGGTTCCCCATTAGTTCCTGTCAAGGCAGCAGCTACTCTTCCTGGGGTTTATTATGGATCCCCATGAGTTCCTGCCAAGGCAGCAGCTACTCTTCCTGGGGTTTATTATTTATCCCCATTAGTTCCTGCCAAGGCAGCAGCTACTCTTCCTGGGGTTTATTATTTATCCCCATTAGTTCCTGCCAAGGCAGCAGCTACTCTTCCTGGGTTTTATTATGGATCCACATTAGTCTCCAAAATTAAGGCAGTAATATACAATAAAAAAACATGACATTACAACAGATTTCACAACACATTAAGTGTGTTCCCTCAGGCCACTACTCTACTACCACATATCTACAACACAAACTGAATGTGTACATGTGTATAGTGTGTGTGTTATCGTGTGTGTGCCTGTGTGTGTGTCTCTTCACAGTCCCCACTGTTCCATAAGGTGTAAAGTTATCTGTTTTTAAAATCTGATTCTACTGTTTGCATCAGTTACCTGATATGGAATAGAGTTCCATGTAGTCATGGCTCTATGTAGTACTGTGGAATAGAGTTCCATGTAGTCATGGCTCTATGTAGTACTGTGGAATAGAGTTCCATGTAGTCATGGCTCTATGTAGTACTGTGGAATAGAGTTCTATGTAGTCATGGCTCTATGTAGTACTGTGGGATAGAGTTCCATGTAGTCATGGCTCTATGTAGTACTGTGGAATAGAGTTCCATGTAGTCATGGCTCTATGTAGTACTGTGGAATAGAGTTCAATGTAGTCATGGCTCTATGTAGTACTGTGGAATAGAGTTCCATGTAGTCATGGCTCTATGTAGTACTGTGGAATAGAGTTCTATGTAGTCATGGCTCTATGTAGTACTGTGGGATAGAGTTCCATGTAGTCATGGCTCTGTGTAGTACTGTGGGATAGAGTTCCATGTAGTCATGGCTCTATGTAGTACTGTGGGATAGAGTTCCATGTAGTCATGGCTCTATGTAGTACTGTGGAATAGAGTTCCATGTAGTCATGGCTCTGTGTAGTACTGTGGAATAGAGTTCCATGTAGTCATGGCTCTATGTAGTACTGTGAATAGAGTTCCATGTAGTCATGGCTCTATAGTACTGTGGAATAGAGTTCCATGTAGTCATGGCTCTGTGTAGTACTGTGGAATAGAGTTCCATGTAGTCATGGCTCTATGTAGTACTGTGGAATAGAGTTCCATGTAGTCATGGCTCTATGTAGTACTGTGGAATAGAGTTCCATGTAGTCATGGCTCTATGTAGTACTGTGGAATAGAGTTCCATGTAGTCATGGCTCTATGTAGTACTGTGGAATAGAGTTCCATGTAGTCATGGCTCTATGTAGTACTGTGCAGTTCCATGTAGTCTGCTTCTGGACTTGGGGACTGTAGTCATGGCTCTATGTAGTACTGTGGAATGTTCATGTGTGGCTTATGTGTACTGTGGAATAGAGTTCCATGTAGTCATGGCTCTATGTGTACTGTGCACCTCCCATAGTCTGTTCTGGACTTGGGGACTGTGAGACAGACCTCTGGTGGCATGTCTTGTGTTATGTATGGTATGTCTGAGCTGTGTGGGACGAGGAAAAGGAGGTTCAAGTGGAAGATGGGCCACTCACGGTGCTTTGGTTTTACATCCTGGTTGGAGCTGTGTGCTGCATAACGTAACAGTGTATCGGTGTACTATAATGTAGATATGATATAGTATTTTATATTATAAAACAGATATGATATAGTATTTTATACTATAAAACAGATATGATATAGTACTGTAAACTGTAAACAGATATGATATAGTATTGTATACTATAAAACAGATATGATATAGTATTTTATACTATAAAACAGATATGATATAGTACTGTATACTGTAAAACAGATATGATATAGTACTGTATATTGTAAAGCAGATATGATATAGTATTCTATACTATAAAACACACATGAATACATACTAGGATTTTGGATTTGATTGTATTTTTTGATGCTGTGAATTTCTATTCTTGCTGTTTTTTCTAGAACAAATAATAATTATCAAGAGACATGATATAGTACTGTATACTATAAAACACACATGATATAGTACTGTATACTATAAAACACACATGATATAGTACTGTATACTATAAAACACACATGATATAGTACTGTATACTATAAAACACACATGATATTGTACTGTATACTATAAAACACACATGATATAGTACTGTATACTATAAAACACACATGATATAGTACTGTATACTATAAAACACACATGATATAGTACTGTATACTATAAAACACACAATATAGTATTGTATACTATAAAACACACATGATATAGTACTGTATACTATAAAACACACATGGTATAGTACTGTATACTATAAAACACACATGATATAGTACTGTATACTATAAAACACACATGATATAGTACTGTATACTATAAAACACACATGATATAGTACTGTATACTATAAAACACACATGATATAGTACTGTATACTATAAAACAGATATGATATAGTACTGTATACTATAAAACAGATATGATATAGTACTGTATACTATAAAACAGATATGATATAGTACTGTATACTATAAAACAGATATGATATAGTATTTTATACTATAAAACAGATATGATATAGTATTTTATACTATAAAACAGATATGATATAGTATTTTATACTATAAAACAGATATGATATAGTATTTTATACTATAAAACAGATATGATATAGTATTGTATACTGTAAAGCAGATATGATATAGTACTGTATACTGTAAAGCAGATATGATATAGTAATGTATACTATAAAACACACATGGTATAGTACTGTATACTATAAAACACACATGGTATAGTACTGTATACTATAAAACAGACATGATATAGTACTGTATACTATAAAACACACATGGTATAGTACTGTATACTATAAAACACACATGGTATAGTACTGTATACTATAAAAACACATGATATAGTACTGTATACTATAAAACACACATGATATAGTACTGTATACTATAAACACACATGATATAGTACTGTATACTATCAAACAGACATGATATAGTACTGTATACTATAAAACACACATGATATAGTATTGTGTACTATAAATCAGATATGATATAGTATTGTATACTATAAAACAGACATGAAAGAGTATTGTATACTATAAAACAAGATATAGTATTGTATACTATAAAACAGACATGATATATTGTACTCTATAAAAAGACATGATAGATATTGATATAGTATTGTATACTATAAAACAGACATGATATAGTATTGTATACTATAAAACAGACATATATATATTGTACTCTATAAAACAGACATGATATTGTACTCTATAAAACAGACATGATATATTGTATATAAAACAGACATGATATAGGATTGTATACTATAAAACAGACATGGTATAGGATTGTACTCTATAAAACAGACATGATATAGGATTGTACTCTATAAAACACACATGGTATAGTACTGTATACTATAAAACACACATGATATAGTACTGTATACTATAAAACACACATGGTATAGTATGTATACTATAAACACACATATAGTACTGTATACTATAAAAACACATGATATAGTACTGTATACTGTAAAGCAGATATGATATAGTACTGTATACTATAAAACACACATGATATAGTACTGTATACTATAAAACACACATGATATAGTACTGTATACTATAAAACAGATATGATATAGTACTGTATACTATAAAACAGATATGATATAGTACTGTATACTATAAAACAGATATGATATAGTACTGTATACTGTAAAACAGATATGATATAGTATTTTATACTATAAAACAGATATGATATAGTATTTTATACTATAAAACAGATATGATATAGTATTTTATACTATAAAACAGATATGATATTGTATTTTATACTATAAAACAGATATGATATAGTATTGTATACTGTAAAGCAGATATGATATAGTACTGTATACTGTAAAGCAGATATGATATAGTACTGTATACTATAAAACACACATGATATAGTACTGTATACTATAAAACACACATGATATAGTACTGTATACTATAAAACAGATATGATATAGTACTGTATACTATAAAACACACATGGTATAGTACTGTATACTATAAAAACACATGATATAGTACTGTATACTATAAAACACACATGATATAGTACTGTATACTATAAACACACATGATATAGTACTGTATACTATCAAACAGACATGATATAGTACTGTATACTATAAAACACACATGATATAGTATTGTGTACTATAAATCAGATATGATATAGTATTGTATACTATAAAACAGACATGAAAGAGTATTGTATACTATAAAACAAGCAATATAGTATTGTATACTATAAAACAGACATGATATAGGATTGTACTCTATAAAACAGACATGATAGAGTATTGTATACTATAAAACACACAATATAGTATTGTATACTATAAAACAGACATGATATAGTATTGTATACTATAAAACAGACATGGTATAGGATTGTACTCTATAAAACAGACATGATAGAGGATTGTACTCTATAAAACAGACATGATATAGGATTGTACTCTATAAAACAGACATGATATAGGATTATATACTATAAAACAGACATGATATAGGATTGTATACTATAAAACACACATGATATAGGATTGTACTCTATAAAACACACATGATGTAGGATTATATACTATAAAACACACATGAATACATACAGTAGATCATATAATAATAATCATATATTATTTTTAACGAAGTCAGGAATTTGCTTTTATCTAAAATCAAAGGCATGTTCACAAATCTATTAAACGGTACTTTACTGGGAAAACAGAGCAGTCTTCTCAAAAAACATGTAGACTATTGTTTTGAACAAAAATTAATTAGTTTATTTTATTTTAATACATAAAGATGCTTGCTGCAATGAATGTGGTATCTAATTTGTATTTAGTAAAATACAGTCCTTGATGAGTAATTCCCAAAGGCCCTGGTTGTTCTGGTGGAAGCATAAAATCCTTGAATTATAGGATACTTAAGGGAAGGGCCTAGTACTTTCCAGAGATTGTCGACGGCTGTGTGTGAGTGTGTGTGTGTTTAGACTACAATAGCTGTCTCTGAGGTAGAACTGAGTGAGGATAAGGCTGTATACCCAAATGGCACCCGATTCTCTACATAGTCCACTACTTTTTGACCAAAACCCTATGGAACCTGAGGGGATATGGTTCCATTTAAGACGGATCCTTCTACTGTGGTCTTCTAGAACAACCTAGAACAAATCACTACAGCTACTGTAATCCTATTGGGATAAAATTGTGGTTGAATTTTAAATATGATTTTACTACTCTTTGATCATACCACATCATGCTTTCAATAACTATTGGTGCTGTGTAGTTGTGATTATGTTGTATGTTCTTGTACACTGAGTATACCTAACAACACCTTCCTAATATTGAGTTGTACCCCCCTTTTGCCCTCAGAACAGCCTCAATTCATCGGGCATGGACATATAAGATGCTGCTCCATGTTGACTCCAATGCTTCTCATATTTGTGTCAAGATGGCTGGATGTCCTTTGGGTGGTGGACCATTCTTGATACACACGGGAAACTGTTGAGTGTGAAAAACCCAGCAGCGTTGCAGTTCTTGACACACTCAAACCGGTGCACCTGGTACCCACTACCATACCCCGTTCAAAAGGCACTTAAATATTTTGTCTTGCCTGTTCACCCTCTGAATGGCACTCACACACCATCCATGTCTCAATGTTTAACCCGTCTCCTCCCCTTCATCTACACTGATTGAAGTGGATCTAACAAGTGACATCAATAAGGGATCCTAACTTTCATCTGGTCAGTCTCTGTTATGGAAAGAGCAGGTGTTCTTAATGTTTTGTTTACTCAGTGTAGTTTATTTTTATCTGTACTGGTGCATAATTGCCCCTTGTGGGATAAATTAAGTATTTTGAATTGAATTGATCATCTCACAACAATTTTTCTTGTCTGGAATTGATTTCCACAGGCTTCAAAGCAGCAGAGGAACAGAACCCAAGAAACTAACAGAGAAAATACTAGAAGACAGTAGCTCTGACCTTCACTTATATACAGTTTATATCAATACTAGAAGACAGTAGCCCTGACTGTCACTTGGCATAACATCAGTGATATACACAGTTTATATCAATACTAGAAGACAGTAGACCGTCACTTGGTATAACATCAGTGATATACACAGTTTATATCAATACCAGAGGATTGCATTTGTGTAATGTTAGTCGATGTTTCATATCCCCAAAGCAGATCGTAGAAAGACAGATATTCTTCGAAAGATTAAAACAGAGAACTGTTTATAAAATATTTGAGGTACGAAGTGATCCTTCAGTACAGAGAGAGGAGAGGAGAGGAGAGGAGAGGAGAGGAGAGGAGAGAGGAGAGGAGAGGAGAGGAGGAGAGGAGAGGAGAGGAGAGGAGAGGAGAGGAGAAGAGAGGAGAAGAGAGGAGAAGAGAGGGAGAGAGAGAGGAGAGAGAGAGGAGAAGAGAGAAGAGAAGAGAGGAGAGGAGCTCCACAACAACACTAAGCTAGTTTACTGAGAAAATACTACAGCATCCGTGGTCTCTAAAAATAACGGCTGAAAAAAATTGAAATTTAAATGTTAAATAAGAAACCTCCACAACAATATTTATATATATATTATATATATGTTCAAACGGATTACAATGAGAGAAGATGTTCAAACTGATTACAATGAGAGAAGATGTTCAAACTGATTACAATGAGAGAAGATGTTCAAACTGATTACAATGAGAGAAGATGTTCAAACTGATTACAATGAGAGAAGATGTTCAAACTGATTACAATGAGAGAAGATGTTCAAACTGATTACAATGAGAGAAGATGTTCAAACTGATTACAATGAGAGAAGATGTTCAAACTGATTACAATGAGAGAAGATGTTCAAACTGATTACAATGAGAGAATAACACTTCAAAGTATTACACACTGAACAAATGCAACATGAAACAAAAATGTTACTGAGTTCCAGTTCATATCAGTAAATCAGTCAATTGAAATAAATTCATTAGGCCCTAATCTATGGATTTCACATGACCTGGGAATACAGATATGCATCTGTTGGTCACAGATACCTTAGAAAAAAAGGTAGGGGCGTGGATCAGAAAACCTGTCAGTATCTGGTGTGATAACCAATTGCCTCGAGCTGCGCGGCACATCTCCTTCACATAGAGTTGATCCGGCTGTATGGCATGACAATAGGCCTCAGGATCTAATGGCGGTATCTCTGCATTCAAAAATGCAATTGTGTTTGTTGTCCGTAGCTTATGCCTGCCAATACCATAACCCCACCTCCACCATGGGGCACCACTCTGTTCACAACGTTGACATCAGCTGACTGCTCGCCCACACGACGCCATACACTGTCTGCCATCTGCTCCGTAATGGTGAGAACGGGATTCATCCGTGAAGAGCAGACTTCTCCAGCGAGGCCAGTGGCCGTCGAAGGGGAGCATTTACCCACTGAAGTTACGACGCTGAACTGCAGTCAGGTCAAGACCCTGGTGAGGACGACGAGCACGCAGAGGAGCTTGCCTGAGACGGTTTCTGACAGTTTGTTTAGAAATGATTTGGTTATGAAAACCCACAGTTTCAACAGCTGCCCGGGTGGCTCGTCTCAGACGATCCCACATGTGAAGAAGTCTGGGCTGGCGTAGTTTCACGTGGTCTGCGGTTGTGAGGCCGGTTGGAAGTACTGGCACATTCTCTAAGCCGCCTCGGCTTATGGTAGAGAAATGAACATTAAATTAGCTCTGGTGGATATTCCTGCAGTCAGCATGTCAATTGCACTCCCTCAAAACGTGAGACATCTGTGGCATTGTGATGTGTGACAAAACTGCACATTTTAGAGTGGCATTTTATTGTCCCCAGCACAAGGTGCACCTGTGTAATGATCATGTTGTTTAATCAGCTTCTTGATATGCCACACCTGTCAGGTGGATGGATTATCTTGGCAGAGGAGAAATGCTCACCAACAGGGATGGAAACACATTTTTTTCACAACATTTTTGAGAAATAAGCTTTTTGTGAGTATGGAACATTTCTGGAATCTTTTATTTCAGCTCATGAAACATGGGACCAACACTTTACATGTTGTGTTTATATTGTATATTTCTGTTTAGATCTTTAGTTCCACCTCTTTGAACAATTATTACTGTACACATCAGATAATCATAATCTTAAATCAAATGAAAGCCAAAGAGTTTAGACAGCGATGATGAGCAGGTGAACATCAAGAGAAACAGGCTGACTGTACTGAGCCAGATCAAATCCGATGGTGTAAAACCCCAACAGACCTGTTCATAATTCATAAAGGTTAAAATAACTGTTTATTCAGTGAAGGTTAAAAAGAAAATATTAAAGATTAAAGATGCTCCTGTTGCATTGCCATCTCAAGCACACACACACACACCTCCCTCCAAAAACACTTGTGGAATTGCAGTTTCACACGTGTAAATCCTATTTTTAACACATGAAATGGCTGTTTTCACATCTTGACCCATCTTGACCCAATACATGAAACCATACACTACCGTTCAAAAGTTTGGGGTCACAAGTGCATTAGAGTGTCTAGTTTGAGAAACAGACGCCTCACAAGTCCTCAACTGGAAGCTTCATTAAATAGTAGCCGCAAAACACCAGTCTCAACGTCAACAGTGAAGAGGTGACTCCGGAATGCTGGCCTTCTAGGCAGAGAAGACAGAGAAGATATATAAAGACAGAGAAGACGCACCAGTCTCAACGTCAACAGAAAGAGGTGACTCCGGAATGCTGGCCTTCTAGGCAGAGAAGACAGAGAAGATATATAAAGACAGAGAAGACGCACCAGTCTCAACGTCAACAGAAAGAGGTGACTCCGGAATGCTGGCCTTCTAGGCAGAGAAGACAGAGAAGATATATAAAGACAGAGAAGACGCGCCATGTCTCTACGTCAACAGAAAGAGGTGACTCCGGGATGCTGGCCTTCTAGGCAGAGAAGACAGAGAAGATATATAAAGACAGAGAAGACGCACCAGTCTCAACGTCAACAGAAAGAGGTGACTCCGGAATGCTGGCCTTCTAGGCAGAGAAGACAGAGAAGATATATAAAGACAGAGAAGATGCACCATGTCTCAACGTCAACAGAAAGAGGTGACTCCGGAATGCTGGCCTTCTAGGCAGAGAAGACAGAAGAAGATATATAAAGACAGAGAAGACGCACCAGTCTCAACGTCAACAGAAAGAGGTGACTCCGGAATGCTGGCCTTCTAGGCAGAGAAGACAGAGAAGATATATAAAGACAGAGAAGACGCACCATGTCTCTACGTCAACAGAAAGAGGTGACTCCGGAATGCTGGCCTTCTAGGCAGAGAAGACAGAGAAGATATATAAAGACAGAGAAGACGCACCAGTCTCAACGTCAACAGCGCATTTGTTCGATCTTTCCTACTGAGGAAAACCGGTACAGTTTGCTTTTCTACAAAAATAAAAAAGGTTTTGAATTGGGGCTGTCAGAGTTCATCTGTTAACTCAAGTTAACTTTTTGTCATTTTAGTGCACTCGTTTAAAAAGAAAAAAGTGGTTCATCGCATTGTCTGATATCTTTCAAAATACAAAAAAAATCCAACATACATAATGTACACAGTCTAAAACAGCAATACGATGTGAAAACAAGTGATTACATTTGAAAGAACGTCTGCTTTATCAACTGACCAAGTTTTTCTAACCACTTTGGACAAAATCAAGACGTCAACATTCTTCTAATTATATTAAACATCTATTTACATCTAATTCAAATCTAATTACATCTAATTCAAATCTAATTACATCTAATTACATCTAATTACATCTAATTCAAATCTAATTACATCTAATTACATCTAATTCAAATCTAATTACATCTAATTACATCTAATTACATCTAATTCAAATCTAATTACATCTAATTCAAATCTAATTACATCTAATTACATCTAATTACATCTAATTCAAATCTAATTCAAATCTAATTACATCTAATTACATCTAATTACATCTAATTCAAATCTAATTACATCTAATTACATCTAATTCAAATCTAATTACATCTAATTACATCTAATTCAAATCTAATTACATCTAATTCAAATCTAATTACATCTAATTCAAATCTAATTACATCTAATTCAAATCTAATTACATCTAATTCAAATCTAATTACATCTAATTCAAATCTAATTACATCTAATTACATCTAATTACATCTAATTACATCTAATTCAAATCTAATTACATCTAATTACATCTAATTCAAATCTAATTACATCTAATTACATCTAATTCAAATCTAATTACATCTAATTCAAATCTAATTACATCTAATTCAAATCTAATTACATCTAATTACATCTAATTCAAATCTAATTACATCTAATTACATCTAATTCAAATCTAATTACATCTAATTCAAATCTAATTACATCTAATTCAAATCTAATTACATCTAATTCAAATCTAATTACATCTAATTCAAATCTAATTACATCTAATTCAAATCTATTTACATAATTACGGCTAAATTTGAGCAAATTCTTTACGGTTAATCTTCAATAATCACAGCAAATCCTGTAATTAACTCGATTAGATTTTTTTTTTTTTGTCAGCCCGATTTTGAATTGGACAGTGAATACTGAGAATGAGAGAAATTGATCATAAATGTACATTGGAAGAGAAACCCAGTGTCGGCCATCTTGTAATGGTCTAAATGTTCTCCCACACAGTTCCAATGTATTTCACCATACAGACAGAGGGAAACCCCAGCCAGTCAGTTTGGTAACGATGATGGCACATTAACATGTACCACGAGAAATATTTACATGTTGTTGGTAATTAAACAACTGAGAGGTGACAACAACTCCTGTTTACCAGTTAAACCAGTATAACTCCTGTTAACTAGTTAAACCAGTATAACTCCTGTTAACTAGTTAAACCAGTATAACTCCTGTTAACTAGTTAAACCAGTATAACTCCTGTTAACTAGTTAAACCAGTATAACCCATGTTAACCAGTTAAACCATTATAACTCCTGTTAACTAGTTAAACCAGTATAACCCATGTTAACTAGTTAAACCATTATAACTCCTGTTAACTAGTTAAACCATTATAACTCCTGTTAACTAGTTAAACCATTATAACTCATGTTAACTAGTTAAACCAGTATAACTCCTGTTTATCAGTTGATGAATTGCTTAGAGACCCCAGTAGTGATACAGTATATATTGTAAATATAAAAATATATAAATATCATTCCTCCAATTATGAGTAATGTTGTGTTGGTAGAGCAGGACATTGTGGGACTTTGGATTTTGGACACTAGCCAAGCTAGTATACCACTATTTCTAAAAGCCCTGGTGACATTCTACAAGCCCTGTTGACATTCTACAAGCCCTGGTAACGTTCTACAAGCCCTGGTAATGTTCTACAAGCCCTGGTAATGTTCTACAAGCCCTGGTAACGTTATACAAGCCCTGGTGACATTCTACAAGCCCTGGTAATGTTCTACAAGCCCTGGTGACATTCTACAAGCCCTGGTAACGTTCTACAAGCCCTGGTAATGTTCTACAAGCCCTGGTAACGTTATACAAGCCCCGTAACATTCTACAAGCCCTGGTAACATTCTACAAGCCCTGGTAATGTTCTACAAGCCCTGGTAATGTTCTACAAGCCCTGGTGACATTCTACAAGCCCTGGTGACATTCTACAAGCCATGGTAACGTTATACAAGCCCCCGTAACATTCTACAAGCCCTGGTAACATTCTACAAGCCCTGGTAATGTTCTACAAGCCCTGGTGACAATCTACAAGCCCTGGTAATGTTCTACAAGCCCTGGTAATGTTCTACAAGCCCTGGTGACATTCTACAAGCCCCAGTAATGTTCTACAAGCCCTGGTGACATTCTACAAGCCCCGGTAATGTTCTACAAGCCCTGGTAATGTTCTACAGGCCCTGGTGACATTCTACAAGCCCTGGTAATGTTCTACAGGCCCTGGTGACATTCTACAAGCCCTGGTAATGTTCTACAGGCCCTGGTGACATTCTACAAGCCCCGGTAATGTTCTACAAGCCCTGGTAATGTTCTACAGGCCCTGGTGACATTCTACAAGCCCCGGTAATGTTCTACAAGCCCTGGTAATGTTCTACAAGCCCTGGTAATGTTCTACAGGCCCTGGTGACATTCTACAAGCCATGGACACAGAATATGTTCTATGCATAATTTCTAGCCATGTCAGAAAAGTACTAGCCTTTGGCTAATGGGATAACTATATTTCCATCAGTTATTATGCAGGGCTAGGTGTGTTGGGTCAGTGTGTAGTTCTGTTGGGTCAGTGTGTAGGTGTGTTGTGTCAGTGTGTAGTTGTGTAGGGTCAGTGTGTAGTTGTGTAGTGTCAGTGTGTAGTTGTGTAGGGTCAGTGTGTAGTTCTGTTGGGTCAGTGTGTAGGTGTGTTGTGTCAGTGTGTAGTTGTGTAGGGTCAGTGTGTAGGTGTGTAGGGTCAGTGTGTAGTTATCTTGGGTCAGTGTGTAGTTGTCTTGGGTCAGTGTGTAGTTGTGTAGGGTCAGTGTGTAGTTGTGTAGGGTCAGTGTGTAGTTGTGTTGGGTCAGTGTGTAGTTGTGTAGGGTCAGTGTGTAGTTGTGTCAGGTCAGTGTGTAGTTGTGTCAGGTCAGTGTGTAGTTGCGTAGCGTCAGTGTGTAGTTGTGTCGGGTCAGTGTGTAGTTGTGTAGCTTCAGTGTGTAGTTGTGTAGGGTCAGTGTGTAGTTGTGTAGGGTCAGTGTGTAGGTGTGTTGGGTCAGTGTGTAGTTGTGTAGGGTCAGTGTGTAGTTGTGTTGGGTCAGTGTGTAGTTGTGTTTGGGTCAGTGTGTAGTTGTGTAGGGTCAGTGTGTAGGTGTGTTGGGTCAGTGTGTAGTTGTGTAGGGTCAGTGTGTAGTTGTGTAGGGTCAGTGTGTAGTTGTGTAGTTGTGTCGGGTCAGTGTGTAGTTGTGTCGGGTCAGTGTATAGTTGTGTCAGGTCAGTGTGTAGTTGTGTCGGGTCAGTGTGTAGTTGTGTAGTTGTGTCGGGTCAGTGTGTAGTTGTGTCGGGTCAATGTATAGTTGTGTAGCGTCAGTGTGTAGTTATGTTCAGTGTGTAGTTGGTAGGGTCAGTGTGTAGTTGTGTTGGATCAGTGTGTAGTTGTGTAGCGTCAGTGTGTAGTTATGTAGCGTCAGTGTGTAGTTGGTAGGGTCAGTGTGTAGTTGTGTAGTGTCAGTGTGTAGTTATGTAGTTGTGTCGGGTCAGTGTGTAGTTGTGTAGCTTCAGTGTGTAGTTGTGTAGCGTCAGTGTGTAGTTGTGTAGTTGTGTCGGGTCAGTGTGTAGTTGTGTAGCGTCAGTGTGTAGTTGGTAGGGTCAGTGTGTAGTTGTGTAGCGTCAGTGTGTAGTTATGTAGTTGTGTCGGGTCAGTGTGTAGTTGTGTAGGGTCAGTGTCTAGGTGTGTTGGGTCAGTGTGTAGTTGTGTAGTGTCAGTGTGTAGTTGGTAGGGTCAGTGTCTAGGTGTGTTGGGTCAGTGTGTAGTTGGTAGGGTCAGTGTGTAGTTGTGTACCGTCAGTGTGTAGTTGTGTAGTGTCAGTGTGTAGTTGTGTAGTGTCAGTGTGTAGTTGTGTAGGGTCAGTGTCTAGGTGTGTTGGGTCAGTGTGTAGTTGTGTAGCGTCAGTGTGTAGTTGGTAGGGTCAGTGTGTAGTTGTGTAGCGTCAGTGTGTAGTTCTGTAGTTGTGTCGGGTCAGTGTGTAGTTGTGTAGTGTCAGTGTGTAGTTGTGTAGGGTCAGTGTGTAGTTGTGTAGTGTCAGTGTGTAGTTGTGTAGGGTCAGTGTGTAGTTGTGTAGGGTCAGTGTGTAGTTGTGTAGGGTCAGTGTGTAGTTGTGTAGGGTCAGTGTGTAGTTGTGTAGGGTCAGTTCTTACCCTCTGTGGGGCGAGGTGTACAGGAGGCGCCAGGCTGGCAGGAGGGTCAGTGATGTAGGTCTTCTTCGGGACAGGTTGTGGGCAGCCCTGCTGGGTAGGAGCAGCAGCATAGCTCGGCTGGGGTCTCCAGGTGTTCCCTGCTTCTCCCCCGTACCCTCCTGGTTCTCCACCGTACCCTCCTGGTTCTCCACCGTACCCTCCTGCTCCCGGGTAGGCCTGCTCTGGGTAGCCTGCCACAAATGTACATTCATTTATTGTGCCTTTTTTTTTTTAAACAGGTAAGTCATTGATATACAGTGCCTTGCGAAAGTATTCGGCCCCCTTGAACTTTGCGACATTTTGCCACATTTCAGGCTTCAAACATAAAGATATAAAACTGTATTTTTTTGTGAAGAATCAACAACAAGTGGGACACAATCATGAAGTGGAACGACATTTATTGGATATTTCAAACTTTTTTAACAAATCAAAAACTGAAAAATTGGGCGTGAAAAATTATTCAGCCCCCTTAAGTTAATACTTTGTAGCGCCACCTTTTGCTGCGATTACAGCTGTAAGTCGCTTGGGGTATGTCTCTATCAGACCGTCTCAGTTGGTAGAGACCGTCTCAGTTGGTAGAGACCGCCTCAGTTGGTAGAGACTGTCTCAGTTGGTAGAGACCGTCTCAGTTGGTAGAGATGCCTCAGTTGGTAGAGACCGCCTCAGTTGGTAGAGACCGCCTCAGTTGGTAGAGACCGTCTCAGTTGGTAGAGATGCCTCAGTTGGTAGAGACCGCCTCAGTTGGTAGAGACCGTCTCAGTTGGTAGAGACCGCCTCAGTTGGTAGAGACCGTCTCAGTTGGTAGAGACCGCCTCAGTTGGTAGAGACCGTCTCAGTTGGTAGAGATGCCTGAGTTGGTAGAGACCGCCTCAGTTGGTAGAGACCGCCTCAGTTGGTAGAGACCGTCTCAGTTGGTAGAGACCGCCTCAGTTGGTAGAGACCGCCTCGGTTGGTAGAGACCGCCTCGGTTGGTAGAGACCGCCTCAGTTGGTAGAGACCTCCTCGGTTGGTAGAGACCTCCTCGGTTGGTAGAGACCGCCTCGGTTGGTAGAGACCGCCTCGGTTGGTAGAGACCGCCTCGGTTGGTAGAGACCGCCTCGGTTGGTAGAGACCGCCTCAGTTGGTAGAGTATGGTGCTTGCAATGCCAGGGTTGTGGGTTCAATTCCCAGGGGGGACCAGTATGGAAAAAGTAGAGAAATGTATCCACTCACTAACTGTTCCTGTAGACTTCTGGTAATTGAGCTAACGCTAGTTAGCTTTGGCCCGTGAAACTACCTCTACCTTTCTTTGGGGCGGCAGGGTAGCCTAGCGGTTAGAGAATTGGACTAGTAACCGAAAGGTTGCAAGATCAAAACCACGAGCTGACAAGGTTCTGTCGTTCTGACAAGGTTCTGTTGTAAAAATCTGTCGTTCTGCCCCTGAACAAGGCAGTTAACCCACTGTTCCTAGACCAGTTAACCCACTGTTCCTAGGCCATCAGAGTAAAATAAGAATTTGTTCTTAACTGACTTGCCTGGTTAAATAAAGGTAAAATACTGGATGCAGAGACATAAAAATGGTATCCACAAAATGGTATTCGGTTCAAAATGATATTCTGTTGCAGCTCGCGATATTCCCCCCAAATAGTTTTCTAAAATAACTAAATATAAAACGGTGTTTCTACATCTGCATTGCTTTGCTGTTTGGGGTTTTAGGCTGGGTTTCTGTACAGCACTTTGAGACATCAGCTGATGTAAGAAGGGCTTTATAAATACATTTGATTTGATTTGATCTGCGGACCCCTGCAGGGCCACGGCCCCCAGTTTGAAAACCCCTGAATCATGCTACTGTTCAGACAGCCTAGCTATACTAGATGAAATGACTAAAAACGAATCCATTAAGTGGAAAATCATTTTTGTTTTGTTTTTTACAATTCCAATTCAAACAGTCTAATTCCAATTCAATAACTTTAAGAATGAATCCAATTCTTATTTTAACAATCTAAATTCTCCACTTCATGAATTCAATAATTGAATGTGAAGTTCTAATTAAACCCTAATGTCTGGTAGGGTAGTCACCTTGAGGAGCGAAGCCTGGCTGGGGTGGCCCATAGGCGAAATCAGGGCCCCTGGGCTGGGCAGCCATGTACTGGACCGGGCTCCTGTTGGGCTGCTGGGTAAACTGCTGGGGGGGCCCAGGGGACTGGTGCTGGGGCCCGGGCTGGGCAGACCTCATCTGGGGAGAAGAGGAAGATTACTCAGAGTTTTTGCATTTTTCCCAACCTCTGTGAGAGACTCCATTGAGCTTAAAGGGCTCTGTGAGACACACAGCTGAACTTGAAGGGCTCTGTGAGACACACAGCTGAACTTGAAGGGCTCTGTGAGACACACAGCTGAGCTTGAAGGGCTCTGTGAGACACACAGATGAACTTGAAGGGCTCTGTGAGACACACAGCTGAACTTGAAGGGCTCTGTGAGACACACAGCTGAGCTTGAAGGGCTCTGTGAGACACACAGATGAACTTGAAGGGCTCTGTGAGACACTCAGCTGAGCTTGAAGGGCTCTGTGAGACACACAGCTGAACTTGAAGGGCTCTGTGGGACACACAGCTGAACTTGAAGGGCTCTGTGGGACACACAGCTGAACTTGAAGGGCTCTGTGAGACACTCAGCTGCAGTGCAGTGCCCAAAGATAAAATGGCAGTAGGATAGGATCGAGAACTTGATAGCAATGACTGCAAGTGATCTGTTTGCTATTGACCTTATAGCAATGAGACAAAAATTTGGGACAATAAAGATCGATAGATTGATTAATTAAAATGATTGATTGACACCTGTACGTTGAAGGTGGGCTGGCTGGGGGTGGAGGCTGTGGCGTAGGAGGCTGGGACTGGCTGGGGGGCCGTCTGGAACTGGGGCCTGGCCAGTATGGAGGCTGAGGAGGAGTTCTCCGCTTGGGGCCGGGGCAGTGTTCCGCCTGGGGCCCCGGCCTTGGGAGAGGACTTCTTGGTGGCCGTCAGAGGAGGCTGGGTGGGGATGACCATACGTTTGTACCCTGTCACCGGAGCGTTGGGACTGGTCAGAGTTCCAGAGTTCTGTAAAATAGAACGATATTTAAATCAAATACCCTTTCCCGTAATCCTCTGCTGAACACTGAGTGTGCCTGCTGCTCAAATGAAGTTAAGAAGCAGGCTGGGTAGTTAGCCAGAAGATTGATAGTCTGTTTCTTCCATATCAATCTCTAGGCTAACTACCCAGCCTGGGCTGATGGCTAACTACCCAGCCTGCTTCCTCTATATCAATCTCTGGGCTAACTACCCAGCCTGCTTCTTCCATATCAATCTCTAGACTAACTACCCAGCCTGCTTCCTCCATATCAATCTCTAGACTAACTACCCAGCCTGCTTCCTCCATATCAATCTCTAGACTAACTACCCAGCCTGCTTCCTCCATATCAATCTCCAGACTAACTACCCAGCCTGCTTCCTCCATATCAATCTCTAGACTAACTACCCAGCCTGCTTCCTCCATATCAATCTCCAAACTAACTACCCAGCCTGCTTCCTCTATATCAATCTCTAGGCTACCTCGGTCTGACTCCCATATGACACCCTTTTCCCTATATAGTGCCTGTAAGGTGAACTACTTAAGTAGTGCACTATATAGGGAAAAGGGTGCCATTAGGGACTCAAAACCTGGACAGCAAAAGCCCTCACTACCCTGGCCCAATTCCTCCAGGCATAAAATAAGGGTAATAAAGCATGCTAGCAGGGAGGGAGGGGATAAATTGTTGGGTGGAGGACGCCATGACAGTACGTTGGCAGTGCAAGAGGAAAAGGGTGCTGACTGTAAGCTGGCTGGGGTGAGGATGGTGGTAAATCCTAGAGATATGTTGTCCCAGTGATCCCTGGTGAGAGAAGAGGAAACAACTGGACTCTCAGTAACAGGAAACAAGTTCCTCAGTAGCTCAATGCTGAGCAATATCTCACCATTGACGTGTCCAATTTCTATATTTTTTGGGGGTGACTTCTTTCCCCACACAGGAGATGTGTGTGTCAGATTCAGATTCACAGTGTTTAACAGTGAATGGCTAGCAGGGTAACAGTGAACCTCTAAGGCTTGTGACACTGGTATGTTGTGGTTCAATGCCTGTCAGTTAGTGAATTAAAGATGTGTTGGATTGGTGATCCCAGGCCAGGACTGAGGGAAGGAAGAGGCCACTACGGGAAAACTATTGATCTCTGAAATATGACAGGAGTTCCTCACTGGCTCGATGCAGGACAGAGAACGTACAGTGCCTTGCGAAAGTATTCGGACCCCTTGAACTTTGCGACCTTTTGCCACATTTCAGGCTTCAAACATAAAGATATAAAACTGTATTTTTTTGTGAAGAATCAACAACAAGTGGGACACAATCATGAAGTGGAACGACATTTATTGGATATTTCAAACTTTTTTAACAAATGAAAAACTGAAAAATTGGGCGTGCAAAATGATTCAGCCCCCTTAAGTTAATACTTTGTAGCGCCACCTTTTGCTGCGATTACAGCTGTAAGTCGCTTGGGGTATGTCTCTATCAGTTTTGCACATCGAGAGACTGACATTCCCATTCCTCCTTGCAAAACAGCTCGAGCTCAGTGAGGTTGGATGGAGAGCATTTGTGAACAGCAGTTTTCAGTTCTTTCCACAGATTCTCGATTGGATTCAGGTCTGGACTTTGACTTGGCCATTCTAACACCTGGATATGTTTATTTTTGAACCATTCCATTGTAGATTTTGCTTTATGTTTTGGATCATTGTCTTGTTGGAAGACAAATCTCTGTCCCAGTCTCAGGTCTTTTGCAGACTCCATCAGGTTTTCTTCCAGAATGGTCCTGTATTTGGCTCCATCCATCTTCCCATCAATTTTAACCATCTTCCCTGTCCCTGCTGAAGAAAAGCAGGCCCAAACCATGATGCTGCCACCACCATGTTTGACAGTGGGGATGGTGTGTTCAGGGTGATGAGCTGTGTTGCTTTTACACCAAACATAACATTTTGCAATGTTGCCAAAAAGTTCAATTTTGGTTTCATCTGAACAGAGCACCTTCTTCCACATGTTTGGTGTGTCTCCCAGGTGGCTTGTGGCAATCTTTAAACGACACTTTTTATGGATATCTTTAAGAAATGGCTTTCTTCTTGCCACTCATCCATAAAGGCCAGATTTGTGCAATATACGACTGATTGTTGTCCTATGGACAGAGTCTCCCACCTCAGCTGTAGATCTCTGCAGTTCATCCAGAGTGATCATGGGCCTCTTGGCTGCATCTCTGATCAGTCTTCTTGTATGAGCTGAAAGTTTAGAGGGACGGCCAGGTCTTGGTAGATTTGCAGTGGTCTGATACTCCTTCCATTTCAATTATTATTTAAACTTCTTCACAACAGTATCTCGGACCTACCTGGTGTGTTCCTTGTTCTTCATGATGCTCTCTGCGCTTTTAACGGACCTCTGAGACTATCACAGTGCAGGTGCATTTATACGGAGACTTGATTACACACAGGTGGATTGTATTTATCATCATTAGTCATTTAGGTCAACATTGGATCATTCAGAGATCCTCACTGAACTTCTGGAGAGAGTTTGCTGCACTGAAAGTAAAGGGGCTGAATAATTTTGCACGCCCAATTTTTCAGTTTTTGATTTGTTAAAAAAGTTTGAAATATCCAATAAATGTCGTTCCACTTCATGATTGTGTCCCACTTGTTGTTGATTCTTCACAAAAAAATACAGTTTTATATCTTTATGTTTGAAGCCTGAAATGTGGCAAAAGGTCGCAAAGTTCAAGGGGGCCGAATACTTTCGCAAGGCACTGTATGTGACTCAAATGGCATCCTACACTTTATATAATGGCCCACCCTGTTTCACCTGTCTGATTCTTGTTTCCACCCCCCACCAGGTGTCTCCACCCCCCACCAGGTGTCCCACCCTGTTTCACCTGTCTTGTTCAGGTCTCCACCCCCACCAGGTGTCTCCACCCCCACCAGGTGTCCCACCCTGATTCACCTGCCTTGTTCTTGTCTCCACCCCCACCAGGTGTCTCCACCCTGTTTCACCTGCCTTGTTCTTGTCTCCTCCCCCACCAGGTGTCTCCTCCCCACACCAGGTGTCTCCTCCCCCACCAGGTGTCTCCTTCCCCCACCAGGTGTCTCCTTCCCCCACCAGGTGTCTCCACCCCCCACCAGGTGTCTCCACCCCCCACCAGGTGTCTCCACCCCCCACCAGATGTCTCCTCCCCCACCAGGTGTCTCCTCCCCCTACCAGGTGTCTCCGCCCCCCACCAGGTGTCTCCTCCCCCCCACCAGGTGTCTCCATTATCCCCTGTGTATTTATACCTGTGTTTCCAGTGTGTTACCAGTTCGTCTCATTTTGTCAGGTCTTACCAGTGTGTTACCTGATCTCGTTCTTGGTTTCTAGTCTTCCCGGTTTTGACCTTTCTGCCTGCCTTGACCCTGAGCCCGTCTGCCGTTCTGTCCCTGATTGACTCTGCCCTTGGATTACGAACCTCTGCCTGCCCTCAACCTGCCCTTTGCCTGACCCTTTGTTATAATAAATATTCTGAGAATCAAACTATCCGCCTCCTGTGTCTGGGTCATATCCTGAGTCGTGATAATATAGTGCACTACTTTAAACCAGTGCCCTGGTCATAAGTAGTGCACTATAATATAGGGAACAGTGTGGTACTAAGACAGAGGCAAGGTCAGCAAGTCCTCAGTGGTTCCACACTGTACAGAGAATGTCACAGCAGAACAGCTTGGTCCAACTCAGAGTGAATTCATTTGTACATTTTCGATGTTTTTGGGTGACCTTTTGGGTGACCTTTTGGGTGACCTTTTCCCCACACAAGGTTTGATTTGGTTACCAAGGATCATTAAGTTAAAAATAATGAGTGTAAGATACAATGACTTTACAGGACATAAATGATGTTTCAGTACAGACGTGATGTTGTGATGTGTGTTTCAGTACAGACGTGATGTTGTGATGTGTGTTTCAGTACAGACGTGATGTTGTGATGTGTGTTTCAGTACAGACGTGATGTTGTGATGTGTGTTTCAGTACAGACGTGATGTTGTGATGTGTGTTTCAGTACAGACGTGATGTTGTGATGTGTGTTTCAGTCGTGATGTTGTGACAGTACAGACGTGATGTTGTGATGTGTGTTTCAGTACAGACGTGATGTTGTGATGTGTGTTTCAGTACAGACGTGATGTTGTGATGTGTGTTTCAGTACGTGATGTTGTGATGTGTGTTTCAGTACAGACGTGATGTTGTGATGTGTGTTTCAGTACAGACGTGATGTTGTGATGTGTGTTTCAGTACAGACGTGATGTTGTGATGTGTGTTTCAGTACAGACGTGATGTTGTGATGTGTGTTTCAGTACAGACGTGATGTTGTGATGTGTGTTTCAGTACAGACGTGATGTTGTGATGTGTGTTTCAGTACAGACGTGATGTTGTGATGTGTGTTTCAGTACAGACGTGATGTTGTGATGTGTGTTTCAGTACAGACGTGATGTTGTGATGTGTGTTTCAGTACAGACGTGATGTTGTGATGTGTGTTTCAGTACAGACGTGATGTTGTGATGCGTGTTTCAGTACAGACGTGATGTTTGTGATGCGTGATGTTGTGATGTTTCAGTACAGACGTGATGTTGTGATGCGTGTTTCAGTACAGACGTGATGTTGTGATGCGTGTTTCAGTACAGGCGTGATGTTGTGATGCGTGTTTTCGTGATGTTGTGATGCGTGTTTCAGTACACGTGATGTTGTGATGCGTGTTTCAGTACAGACGTGATGTTGTGATGTGTGTTTCAGTACAGACGTGATGTTGTGATGTGTGTTTCAGTACAGACGTGATGTTGTGATGTGTGTTTCAGTACAGACGTGATGTTGTGATGTGTGTTTCAGTACAGACGTGATGTTGTGATGCTGTGATGTGTTTCAGTACAGACGTGATGTTGTGATGTGTGTTTCAGTACAGATGTGTGTTTCGTGATGTTGTGATGTGTGTTTCAGTACAGACGTGATGTTGTGATGTGTGTTTCAGTACAGACGTGATGTTGTGATGTGTGTTTCAGTACACGTGATGTTGTGATGTGTGTTTCGTGATGTTGTGACAGTACACGTGATGTTGTGATGTGTGTTTCAGTACAGACGTGATGTTGTGATGTGTGTTTCAGTACAGTGATGTTGTGATGTGTGTTTCGTGATGATGTTGTGATGTGTGTTTCAGTACAGACGTGATGTTGTGATGTGTGTTTCAGTACAGACGTGATGTTGTGATGTGTGTTTCAGTACAGACGTGATGTTGTGATGTGTGTTTCAGTACAGACGTGATGTTGTGATGTTTCAGTACAGACGTGATGTTGTGATGTGTGTTTCAGTACAGACGTGATGTTGTGATGTGTGTTTCAGTACAGACGTGATGTTGTGATGTGTGTTTCAGTACAGACGTGATGTTGTGATGTGTGTTTCAGTACGTGATGTTGTGATGTGTGTTTCAGTACAGACGTGATGTTGTGATGTGTGTTTCAGTACAGACGTGATGTTGTGATGTGTTTCAGTACAGACGTGATGTTGTGATGTGTGTTTCAGTACAGACGTGATGTTGTGATGTGTGTTTCAGTACAGACGTGATGTTGTGATGTGTGTTTCAGTACAGACGTGATGTTGTGATGTGTGTTTCAGTACAGACGTGATGTTGTGATGTGTGTTTCAGTACAGACGTGATGTTGTGATGTGTGTTTCAGTACAGACGTGATGTTGTGATGTGTGTTTCAGTACAGACGTGATGTTGTGATGTGTTTCAGTACAGACGTGATGTTGTGATGTGTGTTTCAGTACAGACGTGATGTTGTGATGTGTGTTTCAGTACATGTTGTGATGTGTGTTTCAGTACAGATGTTGTGATGTGTGTTTCAGTACAGACGTGATGTTGTGATGTGTGTTTCAGTACAGACGTGATGTTGTGATGTGTGTTTCAGTACAGACGTGATGTTGTGATGTGTGTTTCAGTACAGACGTGATGTTGTGATGTGTGTTTCAGTACAGACGTGATGTTGTGATGTGTGTTTCAGTACAGACGTGATGTTGTGATGTGTGTTTCAGTACAGACGTGATGTTGTGATGTGTGTTTCAGTACAGACGTGATGTTGTGATGTGTGTTTCAGTACAGCAAACGTGATGTTGTTGTGTGTTTCAGTACAGACGTGATGTTGTGATGTGTGTTTCAGTACAGGCGTGATGTTGTGATGTGTGTTTCAGTACAGACGTGATGTTGTGATGTGTGTTTCAGTACAGACGTGATGTTGTGATGTGTGTTTCAGTACAGACGTGATGTTGTGATGTGTGTTTCAGTACAGACGTGATGTTGTGATGTGTGTTTCAGTACAGACGTGATGTTGTGATGTGTGTTTCAGTACAGACGTGATGTTGTGATGTGTGTTTCAGTACAGACGTGATGTTGTGATGTGTCAACCTGATTTCTAGTGATGTTTATTTAATAATGCGTTTCAGTACAGATGTTGTGATGATGTTGTGATGTGTGTTTCAGTACAGACGTGATGTTGTGATGTGTGTTTCAGTACAGACGTGATGTTGTGATGTGTGTTTCAGTACAGACGTGATGTTGTGATGTGTGTTTCAGTACAGACGCGTGATGTTGTGATGTGTTTTTCAGTACAGACGTGATGTTGTGATGTGTGTTTCAGTACAGACGACGTGATGTTGTGATGTGTGTTTCAGTAGACGTGATGTTGTGATGTGTGTTTCAGTACAGACGTGATGTTGTGATGTGTGTTTCAGTACAGACGTGATGTTGTGATGCGTGTTTCAGTACAGACGTGATGTTGTGATGCGTGTTTCAGTACAGACGTGATGTTGTGATGCGTGTTTCAGTACAGACGTGATGTTGTGATGCGTGTTTCAGTACAGACGTGATGTTGTGATGTGTGTTTCAGTACAGACGTGATGTTGTGATGTGTGTTTCAGTACAGACGTGATGTTGTGATGTGTGTTTCAGTACAGACGTGATGTTGTGATGTGTGTTTCAGTACAGACGTGATGTTGTGATGTGTGTTTCAGTACAGACGTGATGTTGTGATGTGTGTTTCAGTACAGACGTGATGTTGTGATGTGTGTTTCGTGATGTTGTGAGTACAGACGTGATGTTGTGATGTGTGTTTCAGTACAGACGTGATGTTGTGATGTGTGTTTCAGTACAGACGTGATGTTGTGATGTGTGTTTCAGTACAGACGTGATGTTGTGATGTGTGTTTCAGTACAGACGTGATGTTGTGATGTGTGTTTCAGTACAGACGTGATGTTGTGATGTGTGTTTCAGTACAGACGTGATGTTGTGATGTGTGTTTCAGCACAGACGTGATGTTGTGATGTGTGTTTCAGTACAGACGTGATGTTGTGATGTGTGTTTCAGTACAGACGTGATGTTGTGATGTGTGTTTCAGTACAGACGTGATGTTGTGATGTGTGTTTCAGTACACCACTACAGACACCATGTTGTGTAACACAGTGCGCCCCATCACACACAACTAAACCGTGTCATCTACAACCAGCCTTTATCTTATCGGTGTCAGACTGTCAGACGACCTAAAAAAGATCTGTCATTAACCTTGACTGATCCTATTAGGGCTGACGCCTTAAGGAAAAGGAATCAATTACTAATTGTTACTGCAGTATGTAACATGTACTCTTACGCGCTTTATTAAAGCTATACACAATGTTGCTAACGAAAGTGGGCGGGAATACGCATTAGAGATGAACCTCGATAACAATCAATATCTTTGTCAAGGTGAGTAAGACGAGCAACAGTCTTTGTTCCTCGCACGGTTCCATCGTAAACACAGCGGAGGGATTCTTAAAGAACATCATTGTGCCGATAATGAAGGACAAACGGATTCCATGACTAATATAACATAGAAAATATGAAGCAGCATCCATATAAGAGACAGTAGGTTTGGTGTCAGGTCTTCATGGAGTGAGATACATGTTTTAATAACATGCGACTGAGAGTCTCCCAACTCAACACCAGATAATCTGAAGAGCAAAGGCCAAGCAGATGAGAGGAGGAGAGGAGAGAGAAGAAAAGAGGAGAGGAGAGAGGAGACGAGGGGAGAGGAGAGAGGAGAAGAGGGGAGAGGAGACGAGGGGAGAGGAGAGAGGAGACGAGGGGAGAGGAGAGAGGAGACGAGGGGAGAGGAGAGAGGAGAAAAGAGGAGAGAGGAGAAGAGGGGAGAGGAGAAAAGAGGAGAGGAGAGAGGAGAAGAGGGGAGAGAGAAAAGAGGAGAGGAGAAACGAGGAGAGGAGAGAAGAGAAGAAAAGATAAGAGAGGGGAGGAGAGGAGGAGGTGAAGAGAGGAGAAGACAGGAGGAGAGAGGGGAGGAGGTGAAAAGAGAAGAGAGAAGAGAGGGGAGGAGAGGACGAGGTGAAAAAAGAGAGAAGAGAGGGGAGGATAGGAGGAGGGAGGATAGGAGGAGAAAGGGGAGGAGGTGAAAAGAGAAGAGAGAAGAGAGAGGGGAGGAGAGGACGAGGTGAAAAAAGAGAGGAGAGGGGAGGATAGGAGGACAGGAGGAGGTGAAAAGAGTTAGAGTAGAAAGAAGGATAGAGGCGAGGAGAGAAGAGGAGGAGAAAAGAGAAGAGAGAAGAGAGAAAATAAGAGAGGAGAGGAGAAGAGAGGATGAGGGGGATGAGAGAAGAGGGGAAAGGAAGAGATGGGGAGGAGAGAGGAGAGGAGAGGAGAGGAAAGGGGGAGGTGAGAATAGAGGAGAGGAGGAGGACCCTAAAGGAACCAACCACATGAAAACACATCATGCTCTCAACCTGATTTCTGTTTCACTGATTAGTGCTAGTGATGTTTATTTAATAATGCGTCTGTCTGCAGATGTACGGAGAGAGAAAAAAAGCCCTTCAGGAAGTGAAATTAGTCAATTTAAATGTTTCATGGTTTTCAAATAGTCTAGATTATTAATTTATCTTTAAAGGCCTTAGAACCTAACATTGACTTAGCAGAGAACTGGCAAATGCAAATGGAAGACCTCAAAATAATTACATTGTCACGGTGAATGTTCCAGCACTTAGATTAAGAGAACAAATTCAATCGTTTTATGAGGTGATGAAACTGGGAACTGAATACAATCTGCAGAAAAAGAGTTTGTTCTACAGTGGAAATGATTTACATGTTATCTGAATGATGAGAGATACTTGTTAAATTACAGCGAGTGACGGTCACATGTTTTTCAATGTCCAATCAAATCACATTTCATTGGTCACATACAACGTGTTTAGTCGATGTTATTGCGAGTGTAGCGATATGCTTGTGCTTCTAGTTTCGACGGTGCAGTAATATCCAACACATTCACAACGTATACCCAATACACACACATGTAAGTAAGGAACTAAGGAACGGACTTAGGAATATATTAAAAACATGGATAAGCAATGTCAGAGCGGCGAAGATAAGGTATCGAGTACAGTATAGAGTACAGTATATACATATGAGATGAGTAATGCATAGACTAAGATAAGGTATCGAGTACAGTATAGAGTACAGTATAGAGTACAGTATAGAGTACAGTATATACATATGAGATGAGTAATGCATAGACTAAGATAAGGTATCGAGTACAGTATAGAGTACAGTATATACATATGAGATGAGTAATGCATAAACGAAGATAAGGTATCGAGTACAGTATAGAGTACAGTATATACATATGAGATGAGTAATGCATAGACTAAGATAAGGTATCGAGTACAGTATAGAGTACAGTATATACATATGAGATGAGTAATGCATAGACTAAGATAAGGTATCGAGTACAGTATAGAGTACAGTATATACATATGAGATGAGTAATGCATAGACTAAGATACAGTAGATGGTATAGAATACAGTATATACATATGAGATGAGTAATATAGGGTATGTAAACATTATTAAAGTGACCTTATTAAAGTGACTAGTGATCCTAAGATGGTCAATGATATCAAGTCTGTGTATTTAGGGCAGCAGCCTCTCTGAGTTAGTGATGGCTATTTAACAGCTTTGATGCACCTGTACTGACCTCGCCTTCTGGATGATAGCGGGGTGATGCGTTGTGCAGACCTCACTACCCTCTGGAGAGCCTTTAGGTTGTGGGCGGAGCAGTTGCCGTACTAGGCGGTGATACAGCCCGACAGGATGCTCTCAATTGTGCATCTGTAAAAGTTTGTGAGGGTTTTAGGTGACAAGACACATTTTCTTCAGCCTCCTGAGGTTGAAGAGGCGCTGTTTTGCCTTCTTCACCACACTGTCTGTGTGGGTGGACCAATTCAGTTTGTGGATAGGGGGGTGCTCCCTCTGACTTGTACTCAAAACGTTCCACCTTCTCCACTACTGTCCCGTCGATTTGGATAGGGGGGTGCTCCCTCTGCTGTTTCCTGAAGCCCACGATCAGTGTGAGGTTATTTTCCTGACACCACACTCCGAGGGCCCTCACCTCCTCCCTGTAGGCAGTCTCATCGCTGTTAGTAATCACGCCTACCACTGTGGTGTCATCTACAAACTTGATGATTGAGTTGGAGTCGTGCGTGGCCACGTAGTCGTGGGTGAACAAGAAGTATGGGAGGGGGCTGAGCACGGACCCTTGTGAGGCCCCAGTGTTGAGGATCAGCAAAGTGGAGGCGATGTTTCCTATCTTCACCACCTGGGGGCGACCCGTCAGGAAGTTCAGGACCCAATTGCACAGGGCGGGGTTGAGACCTAGGGCCCCGAGCTTAATGGCGAGTTCGGAGGGTACTATGGTGTTAAATGCTGAGATGTAGTCAATGAACAGCATTCTTACATAGGTATTCTTCTTGTCCAGATGGGATAGGGCCGTGTGCAGTGTGATGGAGTCGTTGGACCTATTTGGGGCGGTATTCAAACTGAAGTGGGTCTAGGGTGGCCGGTAGGGTGGAGGTGATATGATCCTTGACTAGTCTCTCAAAGCACTTCATGATGACAGAAGTGAGGGCTACGGGGCGGTAGTCATTTAGTTGACCTTCTTGGGAACAGGAACAATAGTGGGATCTTGAAGCATGTGGGAACAGCAGACTGGGATAGGGAGAGATTGAATATGTCCGTAAACACTCCAGCCAGCTGGTCTGCTCATGCTCTGAGGACAGCAGACTGGGACAGGGAGAGATTGAATATGTCCGTAAACACTCCAGCCTGCTGGTCATGCTCTGAGGACAGCAGACTGGGACAGGGAGAGATTGAATATGTCCGGATACACTCCAGCCTGCTGGTCTGGGCATGCTCTGAGGACAGCAGACTGGGACAGCGAGAGGTTGAATATGTCCGTAAACACTCCAGCCTGCTGGTCATGCTCTGAGGACAGCAGACTGGGACAGGGAGAGGTTGAATATGTCCGTAAACACTCCAGCCTGCTGGTCATGCTCTGAGGACAGCAGACTGGGATAGGGAGAGATTGAATATGTCCGTAAACACTCCAGCCTGCTGGTCATGCTCTGAGGACAGCAGACTGGGACAGGGAGAGGTTGAATATGTCCGTAAACACTCCAGCCTGCTGGTCATGCTCGGAGGACAGCAGACTGGGACAGGGAGAGGTTGAATATGTCCGTAAACACTCCAGCCTGCTGGTCATGCTCTGAGGACAGCAGACTGGGACAGGGAGAGGTTGAATATGTCCGTAAACACTCCAGCCTGCTGGTCATGCTCTGAGGACAGCAGACTGGGACAGGGAGAGGTTGCTATGGTAAACACTCCAGCCAGCTGGTCATGCTCTGAGGACAGCAGACTGGGACAGGGAGAGGTTGAATATGTCCGTAAACACTCCAGCCTGCTGGTCATGCTCTGAGGACAGCAGACTGGGACAGGGAGAGGTTGAATATGTCCGTAAACACTCCAGCCTGCTGGGCATGCTCTGAGGACGGGGCTGGGGATACCATCTGGGCCGGCAGCCTTGCTACGGTTAACACACTTAAATGTCTTACTCACGTCGGCCACGGAGAAGGACAGCTCACAGTCCTTGGTAGCGGGCCGTGTCAGTGGCACTGTGTTATCCTCAAAGCGGGAGAAGAAGGTGTTTAGTTTGTCTGGAAGCAAGACGTCGGTGTCCGCAACGTGGCTGGTTTTCCCTTTGTAGACCCTGCCTCATACGTCTCGTGTCTGAGCCGTTGAATTGCGTCTCCACTTTGTCTCTATACTGATGTTTTCCCTGTTTGATTGGCTTGCGAAGGGAATGACCGCTCTGTCTATATTCTGCCATTTTCCCAGTCACCTTGTTGAAATGCGGTGGTTCACGCTTTCAGATTTGCGCGAATGTTGCCATCTGTGTGTGTGTGTGTGTGTGTGTGTGTGTGTGTGTGTGTGTGTGTGTGTGTGTGAGTGAGTGAGTGAGTGAGTGAGTGAGTGAGTGAGTGAGTGAGAGAAAGAGAGAATGGAGCATCAGCCCCTAGACTAGAGGACCATTGAGAATAAATAAGAACTAAACCATGACACCTAAAAACAACACAGCTGTACTTATGTGTTGAACCACTCACACTAAACCACTCTAACACAGACACCATATGACTCTAAAAACAGTGATATAAATACGATATTATCTCAATCAGAACTCTGGACTGTCTGTCCAATTTATTAACCAACAACACAGATATAGAGGAGGTATATGAACCAACAACACAGATATAGAGGAGGTATATGAACCAGCAACACAGACATAGAGGTGGTATATGAACCAGCAACACAGATATAGAGGAGGACATAGAGGAGGTATATGTACCATCAACACGGACAGAGGTGATTAGACAGGTATTCAACTACTAGAGGGATTGGACAGGTATTCAACTACTAGAGGGATTAGACAGGTATTCAACTAACTACTAGAGGGATTAGACAGGTATTCAACTAACTACTAGAGGGATTAGACAGGTATTCAACTAACTACTAGAGGGATTAGACAGGTATTCAACTAACTACTAGAGGGATTAGACAGGTATTCAACTAACTACTAGAGGGATTAGACAGGTATTCAACTAACTACTAGAGGGATTAGACAGGGATTAGACAGGTATTCAACTAACTACTAGAGGGAT
>NC_056434.1:3220605-3255605 GCF_018296145.1 Oncorhynchus tshawytscha
CACTAGGAAGGAGCACTACATTTAGGTCTTAGTTTTGAGAGCTCATTTGTGTGTGTGTGTGTGTGTGTGTGTCCATCTTGCTTTAGACTTGTACTCCTCTATGACCTTGGCTGTTCCCTGCAATCCCCGTCTCTCCTCTCCTAGGGTCATGATGAAGCTGTTACGACCCTGCTCCCCCCTCCTCTCCTAGGGTCATGATGAGGCTGTTACTACCCTGCTCCCCCTCCTCTCCTAGGGTTATGATGAGGCTGTTCCCACCCTGCTTCCCCCTCCTCTAGGGTCATGATGAGGCTGTTACTACACTGCTCCCCCTCCTCTCCTAGGGTCATGATGAGGCTGTTACTCCACTGCTCCCCCTCCTCTCCTAGGGTCATGATGAGGCTGTTCCCACCCTGCTCCCCCTCCTCTCCTAGGGTCATGATGAGGCTGTTCCCACCCTGCTCCCCCTCCTCTCCTAGGGTCATGATGAGGCTGTTCCCACCCTGCTCCCCCTCCTCTCCTAGGGTCATGATGAGGCTGTTACTACACTGCTCCCCCCTCCTCTCCTAGGGTCATGATGAGGCTGTTCCCACCCTGCTTCCCCATCCTCTAGGGTCATAGCAATGTGAAGTCTAAATGCAATCCACACCAATGACGATAACTATATAATTTATCTTTATCGCCATAGTTATTGTCGTAGTTATTGTCGTAGTTACCTTCGTAGTTACCGTCATAGTTATCGTCATAGTTATCGTCATAGTTACCGTCATAGTTATCGTCATAGTTACCGACGTAGTTATCGTCATAGTTATCGTCATAGTTACCGACGTAGTTATCGTCGTAGTTATCGTCATAGTTATCGTCATAGTTACCGTCATAGTTATCGTCACAGTTACCGTCATAGTTATCGTCATAGTTACCGTCATAGTTATCGTCATAGTTACCGACGTAGTTATCGTCGTAGTTATCGTCATAGTTACCGTCATATAACTTTAAACGTTGACGAGCATCCACACCAGCGGACCATCTATTGTTTACTGTTCTGCAGTACACTTGTCAATCAGCTATCAACACAGCCTACTGCACGCTGTAGGTCTATTAAAATTACAAATCCAGCCAAAACCACTCATTCCTTTTACCTGCAGATCGATGCGCCTCACAGAGTGGAGTCCAAACTTCGCAACGGCAGATGTACTTTTGAGGAGAAGAGAAATGCTGCCCCTGCTACGTCAATGGGCCATGCGGTGCATTTTATTGGGTTAGAGTCACTCTAGGTTAGAGTCATTAAAACTCGTTTTTCAACCACTCCACAAATTTCTTGTTAACAAACTATAGTGTTGGTAAGTCGGTAAGGACATCTACTTTGTACATGACACAAGTCATTGAGTTTAAATGTATTTGGCGAAGGTGTATGTAAACTCCCGGCTTCAACTGTACATTGACTTTGAGAAGGGAACGTGTGACAATTCGCTTAGCAACCGGGTGACGCAGCATGACAACGTGAACGGGATTGGATCTCCTTTCTATAATATGTCTGCCAACGGCACCATGCAATGCATCCTGGACTAAAGAGGCATGTGTTCTCCCGTTCACGTTGTCATGCTGCTAAGAGAATTGTCACATGCATTCTCCGTTAAATTACACATTTCTCCAGGTCGGAGTATCGCAAAAAAAGACGTCCAACCGCGTTATGACATCGGCCAGTACTGAAATCTGACATGTATGACCACATTTCTGCCTGATTTGATTGGCCAATAACTCAGATAAGTGAACAGGTGATAGACTGGAATATGTTCCGGGACTCTTCAAATGGCATTGAGGAGCATAACCTCCTCAGACACTGGCTTCATCGACGACGTCGTACCCACAGTGACTGGAGCTGCCGCTTTCAAGGAGCGGGACACTAATAAGAAATCCCACTAGGACCTCAGATGAACCATCAAACAGGCAAAGAGTAAATACAGGATTATGATTGAATCCTACTAAATCAAATCAAATTTTATTTGTCACATACACATGGTTAGCAGATGTTAATGCGAGTGTAGCGAAATGCTTGTGCTTCTAGTTCCGACAATGCAGTAATAACGAGCAAGTAATCTAACTAACAATTCCAAAAAAAAAACTACTGTCATACACAGTGTAAGGGGATAAAGAATATGTACATAAGGATATATGAATGAGTGATGGTACAGAGCAGCATAGGCAAGATACAGTAGATGATATCGAGTACAGTATATACATATGAGATAAGTATGTAAACCAAGTGGCATAGTTAAAGTGGCTAGTGATACATGTATTACATAAGGATGCAGTCGATGATATAGAGTACAGTATCAACGTATGCATATGAGATGAACAATGTAGGGTAAGTAACATTATATAAGGTAGCATTGTTTAAAGTGGCTAGTGATATATTTACATCATTTCCCATCGATTCCCATGATTAAAGTGGCTGGAGTAGAGTCAGTGTCATTGACAGTGTGTTGGCAGTAGCCACTCAATGTTAGTGGTGGCTGTTTAACAGTCTGATGGCCTTGAGATAGAAGCTGTTTTTCAGTCTCTCGGTCCCAGCTTTGATGCACCTGTACTGACCTCGCCTTCTGGATGGCAGCGGGGTGAACAGGCAGTGGCTCGGGTGGTTGATGTCCTTGATGATCTTTATGGCCTTCCTGTAGCATCGGGTGGTGTAGGTGTCCTGGAGGGCAGGTAGTTTGCCCCCGGTGATGCGTTGTGCAGACCTCACTACCCTCTGGAGAGCCTTACGGTTGAGGGCGGTGCAGTTGCCATACCAGGCGGTGATACAGCCCGCCAGGATGCTCTCGATTGTGCATCTGTAGAAGTTTGTGAGTGCTTTTGGTGACAAGCCGAATTTCTTCAGCCTCCTGAGGTTGAAGAGGCGCTGCTGCGCCTTCCTCACGATGCTGTCTGTGTGAGTGGACCAATTCAGTTTGTCTGTGATGTGTATGCCGAGGAACTTAAAACTTGCTACCCTCTCCACTACTGTTCCATCGATGTGGATGGGGGTGTTCCCTCTGCTGTTTCCTGAAGTCCACAATCATCTCCTTAGTTTTGTTGACGTTGAGTGTGAGGTTATTTTCCTGACACCACACTCCGAGGGCCCTCACCTCCTCCCTGTAGGCCGTCTCGTCGTTGTTGGTAATCAAGCCTACCACTGTTGTGTCGTCCGCAAACTTGATGATTGAGTTGGAGCGTGCATGGCCACGCAGTCGTGGGTGAACAGGGAGTACAGGAGAGGGCTCAGAACGCACCCTTGTGGGGCCCCAGTGTTGAGGATCAGCGGGGAGGAGATGTTGTTGCCTACCCTCACCACCTGGGGGCGGCCCGTCAGGAAGTCCAGTACCCAGTTGCACAGGGCGGGGTCGAGACCCAGGGTCTCGAGCTTGATGACGAGCTTGGAGGGTACTATGGTGTTGAATGCCGAGCTGTAGTCGATGAACAGCATTCTCACATAGGTATTCCTCTTGTCCAGATGGGTTAGGGCAGTGTGCAGTGTGGTTGAGATTGCATCGTCTGTGGACCTATTTGGGCGGTAAGCAAATTGGAGTGGGTTAAGGGTGTCAGGTAGGGTGGAGGTGATATGGTCCTTGACTAGTCTCTCAAAGCACTTCATGATGACGGATGTGAGTGCTACGGGCGGTAGTCGTTTAGCTCAGTTACCTTAGCTTTCTTGGGAACAGGAACAATGGTGGCCCTCTTGAAGCATGTGGGAACAGCAGACTGGTATAGGGATTGATTGAATATGTCCGTAAACACACCGGCCAGCTGGTCTGCGCATGCTCTGAGGGCGCGGCTGGGGATGCCGTCTGGGCCTGCAGCCTTGCGAGGGTTAACACGTTTAAATGTCTTACTCACTTCGGCTGCAGTGAAGGAGAGACCGCATGTTTCCGTTGCAGGCCGTGTCAGTGGCACTGTATTGTCCTCAAAGCGGGCAAAAAGTTATTTAGTCTGCCTGGGAGCAAGACATCCTGGTCCGTGACTGGGCTGGGTTTCTTCCTGTAGTCCGTGATTGACTGTAGACCCTGCCACATACCTCTTGTGTCTGAGCCGTTGAATTGAGATTCTACTTTGTCTCTGTACTGGCGCTTAGCTTGTTTGATAGCCTTGCGGAGGGAATAGCTGCACTGTTTGTATTCAGCCATGTTACCAGACACCTTGCCCTGATTAAAAGCAGTGGTTCGTGCCTTCAGTTTCACACGAATGCTGCCATCAATCCACGGTTTCTGGTTAGGGAATGTTTTAATCGTTGCTATGGGAACGACATCTTCAACGCACGTTCTAATGAACTCGCACACCGAATCAGCGTATTCGTCAATGTTGTTATCTGACGCAATACGAAACATATCCCAGTCCACGTGATGGAAGCAGTCTTGGAGTGTGGAGTCAGCTTGGTCGGACCAGCGTTGGACAGACCTCAGCGTGGGAGCTTCTTGTTTTAGTTTCTGTCTGTAGGCAGGGATCAACAAAATGGAGTCGTGGTCAGCTTTTCCGAAAGGGGGCGGGGCAGGGCCTTATATGCGTCGCGGAAGTTAGAGTAACAATGATCCAGGGTCTTTCCACCCCTGGTTGCGCAATCGATATGCTGATAAAATTTAGGGAGTCTTGTTTTCAGATTAGCCTTGTTAAAATCCCCAGCTACAATGAATGCAGCCTCCGGATAAATCGTTTCCAGTTTGCAGAGAGTTAAATAAAGTTCGTTCAGAGCCATCGATGTGTCTGCTTGGGGGATATATACGGCTGTGATTATAATCGAAGAGAATTCTCTTGGTAGATAATGCGGTCTACATTTGATTGTGAGGAATTCTAAATCAGGTGAACAGAAGGATTTGAGTTCCTGTATGTTTCTTTCATCACACCATGTCACGTTGGCCATACTACACCGGCTCTGACGCTCGTCGGATGTGGCAGGGCTTGACAACTATTATGGACTACAAAGGGAAACCCAGCCGTGAGCTACCCAGTGACGCCAGCTTACCAGACGAGCTAAATGCCTTTTATGTTCTCTTCGAGGAAAGGAACACTGAACCAGGCCAATTAACATTGACGGGGCTGAAGTGGAGCGGGTCGAGGGTTTCTTGTTCATTGGTGTCCATATCACCAACAAACTATCATGGTCCAAACACACCAAGACAGTCGTGAAGAGGGCACGACAACACCTTTTCCCCCTCAGGACACTGAAAAGTTTTGTTATGGGATCTCCAGATCCTCAAAACGTTATACAGATGCACCATCGAGAGCATCCTGACCGGTTGCATCACTGCCTGGTACAAAACTGCTCGCTACAGAGGGCAGTGCGTATGACCCAGTACATCACTGGGGCCAAGCTTCCTGACAACCAGGACCTCTATACCAGGCGGTGTCAGAGGAAGGCCCCGAAAAATTGGTCAAAGACTGCAGTAACCCAAGTCGTAGACTGTTCTCTCTACTACCAGAACGGCAAGCGGTACCGGAGCGCAAAGTCTAGGTCCAAAAGGCTGATTTAACAGCTTCTACCCTTCTACCCCAAGACATAAGACTGCTGAACAATCCACCCGGACTATTGACATTGACACCCTCCTTTGTTTTGTACACTGCTGCTATTCACTGTTTATTATCTTAGTCTTATCTTAGCTGTTTATTATCTTAGTCTTATCTTAGCTGTTTATTATCTTAGTCTTAGCTGTTTATTATCTTAGTCTTATCTTAGCTGTTTATTATCTTAGTCGTATCTTAGCTGTTTATTATCTTAGTCGTATCTTAGCTGTTTATTATCTTAGTCTTATCTTAGCTGTTTATTATCTTAGCCTTATCTTAGCTGTTTATTATCTTAGTCTTATTTTAGCTGTTTATTATCTTAGTCTTATCTTAGCTGTTTATTATCTTAGTCTTATCTTAGCTGTTTATTATCTTAGTCTTATCTTAGCTGTTTATTATCTTAGTCTTAGCTGTTTATTATCTATCAGTCACTTCGCCCCTTTAGTCACTTTTTATTTTTCACTAGTTTATTTAGTAAATATTTGATTAACTATTTCTTCAACTGCATTGTTGGTTTAAGGACTTGTAAGTAAGTACGTCATGGTAAGGTTGTAATCAGCATTTCATGGTAAGGTTGTAATCAGCATTTCATGGTAAGGTTGTATTCAGCATTTCATGGTAAGGTTGTATTCAGCATTTCATGGTAAGTTCTACTACACTAGTTGTAATTGGTGCATGTGACAAAAAAAACCATTTGATTTGACACATGAAATGACCCAGGGAATGAAAAAACCATTTGATTTGACACGTGAAATGACCCAGGGAATGAAAAAACAAACAAAGAATATAACAGTCCAAATGGGAGAACGTTATCTTTAATAAGATGGTAACACTGACCACTCAGTGTTTCAGGGTCATAGTGACACCTGCAAATCATCATTCAATGTACACCGAGTGGACAAAACATTAGGAACACCTGCTCTTTCCATGACAGAATGACCAGGTGAATCCAGGTGAAAACTATGCTCCCTTATTGACGTCACTTGTTAAATCCACTTCAATCAGTGTAGATGAAGGGGAGGAGACAGATTAAAGAAGGATTTTTAATCCTTGAGACAATTGAGACATGGATTGTGTCTGTGTGTCATTCAGAGGGTGAACGGGCAGGACAAAATATTTAAGTACCTTTGAACTGGGGTATGGTAGTAGTTGCCAGAAGCACCGGTTTGAGTGTGTCAAGAACTGCAACGCTGCTGTGTTTTTCACACTCAACAGTTTCCTGTGTGTAACAAGAATGGTCCACCACCCAAAGGACATCCAGCCAACTTGACACAACTGTGGGAAGCATTGGAGTCAACATTGGTCAGCATTACTGTGGAGCGCTTTCGACACCTTGTAGAGTCCATGCCCCGAAGAATTTAGGCTGTTCAACTAAATATTAGGAAGGTGTTCTTAATGTTTTGTACACAGTATACAGTACATGTAATAAAACAATAATATAGAAACAAATATGTAAATGTAGCAGTTCAACAATGGAAAACACAGTTTATCCAGCACACATGTTACATCATCTATTGCCTCATTGCTCAAGTGGATTGCAAATTTTATCAGACTGTATACAACGGGTAAGACAAAAACATTTATTTTTACTGCTCTAATTATGTTGGTAACCAGTTTATAACAGCAAATGAGGGGTTTGTGATATATGGCCAATATACCACGGCTAAGGTCTGTGTCCAGGCACTCCGTGATGCATCGTGGGTAAGAACAGCCCTTAGCCGTGGAGTACTGGTCATATATACCACAACCCCTCGTGCCTAATTGCATAATTGCGCACGGGAACAGCTAAAAGACAGAGAGCCTAGAGATGTGTAGCCGAAGTAAGAAGCTAAATATTAGCTAGATATTTAGGCCATTCATTAGGTAATAGAAATATTTATCTGTCAAAAGTGTAAGAAAATAAATAAAGATAACAGAATATGAAAAGTCAGATCTGTGTTCCTCCAGGCTGCACTCTGTGGTCCCCAGACACACAAAGCCCCACTATGGATTTAGACAAACAATACTTCTACATAGGCTACACCAACACCGTGTGAATGAGGAATGGATTATTGGTATGAATAATTATTGTCCAGGGCTGTAAAACTGCAGTGATGCTAATTTGAATAACCGCTCGAGCGTCCTGATTCGAATGCTTCATGCCGAAAGAACTGCATAAAGCCGAGGCCTGATGATGTAACCGTGTGGATCCGTTTGGGTGTATTCTGGACAGTTCAGAAGGCCCAGAAAGGTGCATTAGATACAGCCGAGGCCTGATGATGTAACCGTGTGGATCCGTTTGGGTGTATTCTGGACAGTTCAGAAGGCCCAGAAAGGTGCATTAGATACAGCCGAGGCCTGATGATGTAACCGTTTGGATCCGTTTGGGTGTATTCTGGACAGTTCAGAAGGCCCAGAAAGGTGCATTAGATACAGCCGAGGCCTGATGATGTAACCGTTTGGATCCGTTTGGGTCTATTCTGGACAGTTCAGAAGGCCCAGAAAGGTGCATTAGATACAGCCGAGGCCTGTTAATGTAACCGTGTAGATCATTAATGTCTATTTCGCAACAGTTTACAACACATGGAAAACACGAGGCCAGCGGGCCGAATCCCGGACTACGACACACATCTATCCAGCCCATTGATTTGGCTTCTCAATTCATTGTGGCCTGCTACCGTACAGGCTGAGATGCGATGCACTACAAGTCCCAGAAAGCACTGCCAACATGCTGCGCACCAAACACACACACACACACACGCGAGCCAGCCAGCACACAGCACCTACGGCACTGACCGAATGTTCTACCAGACCGAAAGTTTAAAGGTTAAATATCCATGGCAAGTTTCAGTGCTAACAGGCCATTACAGAACACGTTAAAGCACAAGAGGACACAAGAAGACACAAGAGGACACAAGAGGACACATAAGCTAGTATAAATGAGTCAACAGTTGAGTCATCTACTTCATGAAATTACAGCCGGATGTGCTCGCATTTTGTCAATTCAACGTCAATTGCGCTGCTTTCTGTGTGTCCCAGCGGAGGGAGAGAGTTGTTACAGAGCCCAGACACATGTCACAGTCCTGTTTAAAGAGCCCAGCGAAGGGAGAGAGTTGTTACAGAGCCCAGCGGAGGGAGAGTGTTGTTTACAGAGCCCAGCGGAGGGAGAGAGTTGTTTACAGAGCCCAGCGGAGGGAGAGAGTTGTTTACAGAGCCCAGCGGAGGGAGAGAGAGTTGTTTACAGAGCCCAGCGGAGGGAGAGAGTTTTTACAGAGCCCAGCGGAGGGAGAGAGTTGTTTACAGAGCCCAGACACATGTCACAGTCCTGTTTAAAGAGCCCAGAGGGAGAGAGTTGTTACAGAGCCCAGCGGAGGGAGAGTGTTGTTTACAGAGCCCAGCGGAGGGAGAGAGTTGTTTACAGAGCCCAGCGGAGGGAGAGAGTTGTTTACAGAGCCCAGCGGAGGGAGAGAGTTGTTTACAGAGCCCAGCGGAGGGAGAGAGTTGTTTGCAGGAGGGAGAGAGTTGTTTACAGAGCCCAGCGGAGGGAGAGAGTTGTTTACAGAGCCCAGCGGAGGGAGAGAGTTGTTTACAGAGCCCAGCGGAGGGAGAGAGTTGTTTACAGAGCCCAGCGGAGGGAGAGAGTTGTTTACAGAGCCCAGCGGAGGGAGAGAGTTGTTTACAGAGCCCAGCGGAGGGAGAGAGTTGTTTACAGAGCCCAGCGGAGGGAGAGAGTTGTTTACAGAGCCCAGCGGAGGGAGAGAGAGTTGTTTACAGAGCCCAGCGGAGGGAGAGAGTTGTTTACAGAGCCCAGCGGAGGAGAGAGAGTTGTTACAGAGCCCAGCGGAGGGAGAGAGTTGTTTACAGAGCCCAGCGGAGGGAGAGAGTTGTTTACAGAGCCCCGGAGGGAGAGAGTTGTTTACAGGCCCAGCGGAGGGAGAGAGAGTTGTTTACAGAGCCCAGCGGAGGGAGAGAGAGTTGTTTACAGAGCCCAGCGGAGGGAGAGAGTTGTTTGTTTACAGAGCCCAGCGGAGGGAGAGAGTTGTTTACAGAGCCCAGCGGAGGGAGAGAGTTGTTTACAGAGCCCAGCGGAGGGAGAGAGTTGTTTACAGAGCCCAGCGGAGGGAGAGAGAGTTGTTTACAGAGCCCAGCGGAGGGGAGAGAGTTGTTTACAGAGCCCAGCGGAGGGAGAGAGTTGTTTACAGAGCCCAGCGGAGGGAGAGAGTTGTTTACAGAGCCCAGCGGAGGGAGAGAGAGTTGTTTACAGAGCCCAGCGGAGGGAGAGAGAGTTGTTTACAGAGCCCAGCGGAGGGAGAGAGAGTTGTTTACAGAGCCCAGCGGAGGGAGAGAGAGTTGTTTACAGAGCCCAGCGGAGGGAGAGTGTTGTTTACAGAGCCCAGCGGAGGGAGAGAGTTGTTTACAGAGCCCAGCGGAGGGAGAGAGTTGTTTACAGAGCCCAGCGGAGGGAGAGTGTCCAGACACATGTCACAGTCCTGTTTACAGAGCCCAGCAGAGGGAGAGTGTTCAGACACATGTCACAGTCCTAGATAGGCTACTAAAATGTTGCAGTCTGGCTTTGGCTTAGGGCTACCTCATACCCAAATCCTGTTGTGCTCATAAAGTTAACCGGACACTATTGATTAGGCCTTTAGGGCTACCTCATACCCAAATCCTGTTGTGCTCATAAAGTTAACCGGACACTATTGATTAGGCCTTTAGGGCTACCTCATACCCAAATCCTGTTGTGCTCATAAAGTTAACCGGACACTATTGATTAGGCCTTTAGGGCTACCTTACCCAAATCCTGTTGTGCTCATAAAGTTAACCGGACACTATTGATTAGGCCTTTAGGGCTACCTCATACCCAAATCCTGTTGTGCTCATAAAGTTAACTGGACACTATTGATTAGGCCTTTAGGGCTACCTCATACCCAAATCCTGTTGTGCTCATAAAGTTAACCGGACACTATTGATTAGGCCTTTAGGGCTACCTCATACCCAAATCCTGTTGTGCTCATAAAGTTAACCAGACACTATTGATTAGGCCTTTAGGGCTACCTCATACCCAAATCCTGTTGTGCTCATAAAGTTAACCGGACACTATTGATTAGGCCTTTAGGGCTACCTCATACCCAAATCCTGTTGTGCTCATAAAGTTAACCGGACACTATTGATTAGGCCTTTAGGGCTACCTCATACCCAAATCCTGTTGTGCTCATAAAGTTAACCGGACACTATTGATTAGGCCTTTAGGGCTACCTCATACCCAAATCCTGTTGTGCTCATAAAGTTAACCGGACACTATTGATTAGGCCTTTAGGGCTACCTCATACCCAAATCCTGTTGTGCTGATAAAGTTAACCAGACACTATTGATTAGGCCTTTAGGGCTACCTCATACCCAAATCCTGTTGTGCTCATAAAGTTAACTGGACACTATTGATTAGGCCTTTAGGGCTACCTCATACCCAAATCCTGTTGTGCTCATAAAGTTAACCGGACACTATTGATTAGGCCTTTAGAGCTACCTCATACCCAAATCCTGTTGTTCTCATAAAGTTAACCAGACACTATTGATTAGGCCTTTAGGGCTACCTCATACCCAAATCCTGTTGTGCTCATAAAGTTAACCGGACACTATTGATTAGGCCTTTAGGGCTACCTCATACCCAAATCCTGTTGTGCTCATAAAGTTAACCGGACACTATTGATTAGGCATTTAGGGCTACCTCATACCCAAATCCTGTTGTGTTCATAAAGTTAACCAGACACTATTGATTAGGCCTTTAGAGCTACCTCATACCCAAATCCTGTTGTGCTCATAAAGTTAACCGGACACTATTGATTAGGCCTTTAGGGCTACCTCATACCCAAATCCTGTTGTGCTCATAAAGTTAACCAGACACTATTGATTAGGCCTTTAGAGCTACCTCATACCCAAATCCTGTTGTGCTCATAAAGTTAACCGGACACTATTGATTAGGCCTTTAGGGCTACCTCATACCCAAATCCTGTTGTGCTTAAAGTTAACCAGACACTATTGATTAGGCCTTTAGGGCTACCTCATACCCAAATCCTGTTGTGCTCATAAAGTTAACCGGACACTATTGATTAGCCCTTTAGGGCTACCTCATACCCAAACTCATAAAGTTAACTGGACACTATTGATTAGGCCTTTAGGGCTACCTCATACCCAAATCCTGTTGTTCTCATAAAGTTAACCGGACACTATTGATTAGGCCTTTAGGGCTACCTCATACCCAAATCCTGTTGTGCTCATAAAGTTAACTGGACAGTATTGATTAGGCCTTTAGGGCCACCTCATACCCAAATCCTGTTGTGCTCATAAAGTTAACCAGACACTATTGATTAGGCCTTTAGGCTACCTCATACCCAAATCCTGTTGTTCTCATAAAGTTAACCAGACACTATTGATTAGGCCTTTAGGGCTACCTCATACCCAAATCCTGTTGTGCTCATAAAGTTAACCGGACACTATTGATTAGGCCTTTAGGGCTACCTCATACCCAAATCCTGTTGTGCTCATAAAGTTAACCGGACACTATTGATTAGGCCTTTAGGGCTACCTCATACCCAAATCCTGTTGTGCTCATAAAGTTAACCGGACACAGACACTATTGATTGATTAGGCCTTTAGGGCTACCTCATACCCAAATCCTGTTGTGCTCATAAAGTTAACCAGACACTATTGATTAGGCCTTTAGGGCTACCTCATACCCAAATCCTGTTGTGTTCATAAAGTTAACTGGACACTATTGATTAGGCCTTTAGGGCTACCTCATACCCAAATCCTGTTGTGTTCATAAAGTTAACCAGACACTATTGATTAGGCCTTTAGGGCTACCTCATACCCAAATCCTGTTGTGCTCATAAAGTTAACCGGACACTATTGATTAGGCCTTTAGGGCTACCTCATACCCAAATCCTGTTGTGCTGATAAAGTTAACCAGACACTATTGATTAGGCCTTTAGGGCTACCTCATACCCAAATCCTGTTGTGCTCATAAAGTTAACGGACAATATTGATTAGGCATTTAGGGCACCTCATACCCAAATCCTGTTGTGCTCATAAAGTTAACCGGACACTATTGATTAGGCCTTTAGGGCTACCTCATACCCAAATCCTGTTGTGCTCATAAAGTTAACTGGACACTATTGATTAGGCCTTTAGGGCTACCTCATACCCAAATCCTGTTGTTCTCATAAAGTTAACTGGACACTATTGATTAGGCCTTTAGGGCTACCTCATACCCAAATCCTGTTGTTCTCATAAAGTTAACCGGACACTATTGATTAGGCCTTTAGGGCTACCTCATACCCAAATCCTGTTGTGCTCATAAAGTTAACTGGACAATATTGATTAGGCCTTTAGGGCTACCTCATACCCAAATCCTGTTGTGCTCATAAAGTTAACCGGACACTATTGATTAGGCCTTTAGGGCTACCTCATACCCAAATCCTGTTGTGCTCATAAAGTTAACCGGACACTATTGATTAGGCCTTTAGGGCTACCTCATACCCAAATCCTGTTGTGCTCATAAAGTTAACTGGACACTATTGATTAGGCCTTTAGGGCTACCTCATACCCAAATCCTGTTGTGCTCATAAAGTTAACCAGACACTATTGATTAGGCCTTTAGGGCTACCTCATACCCAAATCCTGTTGTGCTGATAAAGTTAACCAGACACTATTGATTAGGCCTTTAGGGCTACCTCATACCCAAATCCTGTTGTGCTCATAAAGTTAACCGGACAATATTGATTAGGCATTTAGGGCTACCTCATACCCAAATCCTGTTGTGCTCATAAAGTTAACCGGACACTATTGATTAGGCCTTTAGGGCTACCTCATACCCAAATCCTGTTGTGCTCATAAAGTTAACTGGACACTATTGATTAGGCCTTTAGGGCTACCTCATACCCAAATCCTGTTGTTCTCATAAAGTTAACTGGACACTATTGATTAGGCCTTTAGGGCTACCTCATACCCAAATCCTGTTGTGCTCATAAAGTTAACCGGACACTATTGATTAGGCCTTTAGGCTACCTCATACCCAAATCCTGTTGTGCTCATAAAGTTAACTGGACAATATTGATTAGGCCTTTAGGGCTACCTCATACCCAAATCCTGTTGTGCTCATAAAGTTAACCGGACACTATTGATTAGGCCTTTAGGGCTACCTCATACCCAAATCCTGTTGTGCTCATAAAGTTAACCGGACACTATTGATTAGGCCTTTAGGGCTACCTCATACCCAAATCCTGTTGTGCTGATAAAGTTAACCAGACACTATTGATTAGGCCTTTAGGGCTACCTCATACCCAAATCCTGTTGTGCTCATAAAGTTAACACTATTGATTAGGACACATATTGATTAGGCCTTTAGGGCTACCTCATACCCAAATCCTGTTGTGCTGATGTTGACACTATTGATTAGGCCTTTAGGGCTACCTCATACCCAAATCCTGTTGTGCTCATAAAGTTAACCGGACAATATTGATTAGGCATTTAGGGCTACCTCATACCCAAATCCTGTTGTGCTCATAAAGTTAACCGGACACTATTGATTAGGCCTTTAGGGCTACCTCATACCCAAATCCTGTTGTGCTCATAAAGTTAACTGGACACTATTGATTAGGCCTTTAGGGCTACCTCATACCCAAATCCTGTTGTTCTCATAAAGTTAACTGGACACTATTGATTAGGCCTTTAGGGCTACCTCATACCCAAATCCTGTTGTTCTCATAAAGTTAACCGGACACTATTGATTAGGCCTTTAGGGCTACCTCATACCCAAATCCTGTTGTGCTCATAAAGTTAACTGGACAATATTGATTAGGCCTTTAGGGCTACCTCATACCCAAATCCTGTTGTGCTCATAAAGTTAACCGGACACTATTGATTAGGCCTTTAGGGCTACCTCATACCCAAATCCTGTTGTGCTCATAAAGTTAACCGGACACTATTGATTAGGCCTTTAGGGCTACCTCATACCCAAATCCTGTTGTGCTGATAAAGTTAACCAGACACTATTGATTAGGCCTTTAGGGCTACCTCATACCCAAATCCTGTTGTGCTCATAAAGTTAACCGGACAATATTGATTAGGCATTTAGGGCTACCTCATACCCAAATCCTGTTGTGCTCATAAAGTTAACCGGACACTATTGATTAGGCCTTTAGGGCTACCTCATACCCAAATCCTGTTGTGCTCAAAGTTAACTGGACACTATTGATTAGGCCTTTAGGGCTACCTCATACCCAAATCCTGTTGTTCTCATAAAGTTAACTGGACACTATTGATTAGGCCTTTAGGGCTACCTCATACCCAAATCCTGTTGTTCTCATAAAGTTAACCGGACACTATTGATTAGGCCTTTAGGGCTACCTCATACCCAAATCCTGTTGTGCTCATAAAGTTAACTGGACAATATTGATTAGGCCTTTAGGGCTACCTCATACCCAAATCCTGTTGTGCTCATAAAGTTAACCGGACACTATTGATTAGGCCTTTAGGGCTACCTCATACTCAAATCCTGTTGTGCTCATAAAGTTAACCGGACACTATTGATTAGGCCTTTAGGGCTACCTCATAAGCAAATCCTGTTGTGCTCATAAAGTTAACCGGACACTATTGATTAGGCCTTTAGGGCTACCTCATACCCAAATCCTGTTGTGCTCATAAAGTTAACTGGACAATATTGATTAGGCCTTTAGGGCTACCTCATACCCAAATCCTGTTGTTCACTCATCCTAGACTTGGTAGTTGTGACTAAAGCATACATTTGAGAAATACCACAAGGTAACCCCCCCCCCACCCCTAACTCAAACTATCTGAAACTATAAACACTCTCTAATCTCAGTCCTTCTTTCATTCTCACACCACAATCAGTCACAACCACAAGCATCAGGTAGAAAACTAATGTGACTATCTCCCTCCATCCTCCACACTATAACAATCCTATTCCTCTCTCCTCTCCTTTCATCTCCTCTCCTCCTCTCCTCAGCCTCCGACACCAACCAGTCATAATGCTGAGGGTATCAGCACTCTCTCACACTTAAAAATAGTTCCAGATAAGGCTAATTAAATATGATTAAAGATGTCTCCTCGACAAAATGTGGCGAGACCTCCAGCTGTTTTGAACTATCTCACATTTGCAGATAAAGTGCAGTAACGGGGTATACAGACAGAGAGAATGCCCCTGTTCTGTCTGTGTAACTGTATCGTATCGACATCTGTTTTTCACTCCCTCTTTCAGTTACTCTCTTTCTTTCTCTCATTCTTTCTTTCTTTGTCTCTTTGTCTCTCTCTTTCTTTCTTTCTCTTTCTTTCTCTCTTTCTCTCTTTTTTTATTTATTTATTTCTTTCTTTCTCTCTTTCTTTCTCTCTTTCTTTCTTTCTCTCTTTCTCTCTTTCTTTCTCTCTTTCTTTCTTTCTTTCTTTCTCTTTCAAGTGACAGTGAGCACAGCAACACTCCAACTGAAGTCTGGTACAGAGGATTAGCAATAAAGAAAAACCCTTGAATGAGTAGGTGTGTCCAAACGTTTGATTAGTACTGTACTCTGAACAAAAATATAAATGCAAAATGTAAAGTGTTGGTCCTAATATTTCATGAGAAGAGATCATGGCTCCTGAATGGCTCAGCAGTCTAAAGGCACTGCATCTCAGTGCTTGAGGCGTCACTACATACACCCTGGTTTGAATCCAGGCTGTATCACAACCGGCCGTGATTGGGAGTTCCATAGGGCGGAGCTCAATTGGCCCAGCGTTGTTCGGGTTTGGCCGGTGTTCTTTAACTGACTTGCCTGGTTAAATAAAAGTTGATCTAAAACTTTACATTGTGGTGTTATAACTGTTAGCCTGTACTTGACACGATCGTTGTTGTAAATCGACCACGGTGAAATGAATGTGAAGCTATGCTCACAAGCAGCAATACATAAACAAGATCCCACATCAAACAGGTGGAGAAAAGGCTGCCTAAATATGATCCCCAATCAGAGACAACGATAGACAGCTGCCTCTGATTTGGAACCATACCAGGCCAACATAGAAATACAAAAACTAGAGTACCGACCTGAGTCACAACCTGACCTAACCAAATTAGAGAATAAAAGGCTCTCTAAGGTCAGGGCGTGACAGTGCTACATTGCGGTCCTATAACTGTTAGCCTGTACTACATGCAAAATTGTGGTGCCTTCCACAAGCTTCCCTCAATAAGTTGGGTGAATTTTGGCCCATTCCTCCTGACAGAGCTGGTGTAACTGAGTCAGGTTTGTAGGCCTCCACATGATGCCATCTATTTTGCAAAGTGCACCAGTCCCTCCTGCAGCAAAGCACCCCCACAACATGATGCTGCCACCCCCGTGCTTCACGGTTGGGATGGTGTTCTTTGGCTTGCAAGCCTCCCCCTTTTTCCTCCAAACATAATGATGGTCATTATGGCCAAACAGTTCTATTTTTGTTTCATCAGACCAGAGGACATTTCTCCTAAAATTACGAACTTTGTCCCCATGTGAAGTTGCAAACTGTAGTCTGGCTTTTTTATGGCGGTTTTGGAGCAGTGGCTTCTTCCTTGCTGAGCGGCCTTTCAGGTTATGTCGATATAGGACTCGTTTTACTGTGGATATAGATACTTTTGCATCTGTTTCCTACAGCATCTTCACAAGGTCCTTTGCTGTTGTTCTGGGATTGATTTGCACTTTTTGCACCAAAGTACATTCATCTCTAGCAGACAGAACGGAGTCTCCTTCCTGAGCGGTATGACGGCTGCATGGTCCCATGGTGTTTATACTTGCGTACTATTGTTTGTACAGATGAACGTGGTACATTCAGGCGTTTGGAAATTGCTCCCAAGGACGAACCAGAATTGTAGAGGTCTACAAAAAAAATTCTGAGGTCTTGGCTGATTTCTTTTGATTTTCCCATGATGTCAAGCAAAGAGGCACATAGTTTGAAGGTCCTATCAGAAGCTTCTAAAGCCATGACATAATTTTCTGGAATTTTCCAAGCTGTTTAAAGGCACAGTCAACTTAGTGTGTGTAAACTTCTGACGCACTGAAATTGTGATACAGTGAATTATAAGTGAAATAATCTGTCTGTAAACAATTTTTGGGAAAATTACTTTTGTCATGGACAAAGTAGATGTCCTAACTGACTTGACAAAACTATAGTTTGTTAACAAGACATTTGTGGAGTGGTGACATGAGTAACTACAGGCCCATTATGCACCACTACCTGTGGTGTTGAAGGTTGTTGAAAAGTGTGTAGCAGAACAACTGATTGCCCACCTCAACAACAGCCCCTTCACATTACACTCCATGCAGTTTGGCTTCAGAGTGAAACACTCCACAGAAACGGCCAACTGCTTTCTTCTGGAAAATGTGAAGTCCAAGATGGACAAAGGGGGCGTTGTTGGGGCTGTGTTTTTGGACCTAAGGAAAGTGTTTTATACTGTTAACCATGACGTTCTCATCACAAAACTGTCCAAGTTCAACTTTCCCCCACAATGCCTTGAGATGGATGAAATCATACCTTGATGGCAGAACTCAGTGTGTCGCCCACTCTTAGCTATTATGTGGGCGTGCCCCAAGGGTCAATACTGGGGCCCCTCCTGTTCAGCCTGTACATTAATGATGTGCCTTCTGTCTGTACTGGGTCTGTAGTTCAGCCTGTACATTAGTACAGTTCAAATGTATGCAGATGATACAGTGATATATGTGCAAAGAGCAAACAACAAGCTGCACCAGAACTCACTACTGTAATGGTCCAGGTTACAGAGTGACTCAGTGACTCGTGTTTGCATGTTCTTCACAAAGAGGGCAACAGATGCTACTGAGCCAGATGTCTATGTGTCAGGGGAGAAGCTCCAGGTGGTATCTGATTTGAAGGATCATACTTGATTCCAAATTCCAAAAAGCAGGTGAAAAAAGTAATTCAAATAACCAAATTCAACTGAGCTAATTTCCGATTTATACTAAATTGTTAGACTACAGAGGAATCAAAACTGTACATCAAATCTATGATACTCCCCCACTTAACATACTGCTTGACTATTTGGGCCCAAGCTTCCTGTACAACATTAAAACCTATTCAGTCTGTCTACAAACAGGCTCTCAAAGTGCTTGATAGGAAGCCCAATAGCCATCATCACTGTTACATCCTCAGAAAGCATGAGCTCCTGATTTAGGAAAATCTTGTGCAATACACCACAAACACAAACACACCCCACAGAGCCCCCGGAAAGCAACACAATTAGACCCAACCAAATCATGAGAAAACAAAAAGATAATTATTTGACACATTGGAAAGAATGAACTAAACAGAGCAAACTAGAATGCTATTTGGCCCTACACAGAGAGTACACAGCGGCAGAATACCTGACCACTGTGTACACAGCGGCAGAATACCTGACCACTGTGAGAATCCTTGACTATGTACAGACTCAGTGAGCATAGCCTTGCTATTGAGAAAGGTCACCGTAGGCAGACATGGCTCTCAAGAGAAGACAGGCTATGTGCTCACTGCCCACAACATGAGGTGGAAAATGAGCTGCACTTCCTAACCTCCTGTCCAACGTATGACCATATTAGAGAGACATATTTCCCTCAGATTACACAGACCCACAAAGAAATTGAAAACAAATCCAATTTTGATAAACTCCCATATCTACTGGGTGAAATACCACAGTGTGCCATCACAGCAGCAAGATTTGTGACCTGTTGCCACAAGAAAAGGTCAACCAGTGAAGAACAAACACCATTGTAAATACAACCCATATTTATGTTTATTTATTTTCCCTTTTGTACTTTAACTATTTGCACATCGTTACAACACTGTATATAGACATTCCTTTGGAACTTGTGTGAGTTTAATGTTTACTGTCCACTTGTTATTGTGAGAGAGATGGAGGGAGAGAGAGAAGGAGGGAGAGAGAGATGGAGAGATGGAGGGAGAGAGAGATGGAGATGGAGAGAGAGATGGAGATGGATAGAGATATGGAGATGGAGAGATGGAGAGAGAGATGGAGAGAGATAGAGATAGATGGAGAGAGAGATCGATGGAGAGAGAGAGAGAGATGGAGAGAGAGAGAGATGGGGAGGGAGAGAGAGAGATGGGGAGGGAGAGATGGAAAGAGATAGGGAGGGGGAGAGAGAGATGGGGAGAGATGGAGAGAGATGGAGAGAGAGAGAGAGATGGGGAGGGGGAGAGAGAGATGGGGAGAGATGGAGAGAGAGAGAGGGAGAGAGAGATGGGGAGAGAGAGAGATGGGGAGAGATGGAGAGAGAGAGAGAGGGAGAGAGAGATGGGGGAGAGAGATAGGGGAGAGGTGGAGAGAGAGAGATGGGAAGGGGGAGATAGAGATGGGGAGAGAGAGAGATAGAGAGAGATGGGGAGAGGGAGAGAGAGAGAGAGAGATGGAGGGAGAAAGAGATGGAGATAGATGAGAGAGAGATGGAGAGAGAGAGAGATGGAGGGAGAAAGAGATGGAGATAGATGAGAGAGAGATGGAGAGAGAGAGAGATGGAGAGAGATGTGGAGGGGGAGAGAGAGATGGGGAGGGGGAGAGAGAGATGGGGAGGGGGAGAGAGAGATGGGGAGGGGGAGAGAGAGATGGGGAGGGGGGAGAGAGAGATGGGGAGGGGGGGAGAGATGGGGAGGGAGAGCGAGAGATGGGGAGGGAGAGCGAGAGATGGGGAGGGAGAGCGAGAGAGAGATGGGGAGAGATGTAGAGAGAGATAGATGGGGAGAGAGAGAGAGAGATGTGCTTACAGTAAATGTACTTCCCTCACATTCATGACCTGACCTCTGAACCCACTCACCACTTCACGCACACCTCCCGCTCACAGAGGTCATATTCAGTTTAAAACGGCCTTAATGTCTGTCATAAGACCCATAGATGGCCAATTGTCACTCTTCTCCTCTCAGAGTGTGTGTGTGTGTGTGTATGCGTGTGCAGTGTGTGTGTGTGCATTAGATGCGATGCGGGGGGGATAATGTGTGATGACAGCGCTTGTTGCTGGAAGGACCGACTCTGTGATGTAAAGAGGCAGGTTCCGATGACAGTCACAGCTTTCCAGCTCAAACACAACGTGTCATTGGCTGGCCCTGTTAATAAGAGACAGGGGGGCTGATACTACGCAGTTTATTAGACTAACACACATTGACGGGACACATGGAGACCCCGGGGCCGTCCTCCTCTCTTCAGTTGGCTGCCCCTGTCAAAACTCACAACCTGCTGCCTGATTGACCTTAAGGTCAGCTGCAGCCTGGGGCTATCGCTCTCTCTGGCAGCGCTAACCGCTAACATATCTGTTGGCCCACAAAGTGAATGCTATGCTAACCGCTAACATCTCTGTTGGCCCGCAAAGTGAATGCTATGCTAACCGCTAACATATTCGTTGGCCCACAAAGTGAATGCTATGCTAACCACTAACATCTCTGTTGGCCCACAAAATGAATGCTATGCTAACCGCTAACATCTTGTTGGCCCACAAAGTGAATGCTATGCTAACCGCTAACATCTTTGTTGGCCCACAAAGGGAACGCTATGCGAACCACTAACATCCCTGTTGTCCCACACAGTGAACGCTACGCTAACCGCTAACATCTGTGTTGCTGCCACACAGTTAACACTACGCTAACCGCTAACATCTCTGTTGGCCCGCAAAGTGAATGCTATGCTAACCGCTAACATCTTCGTTGGCCCACAAAGTGAATGCTATGCTAACCACTAACATCTCTGTTGGCCCACAAAATGAATGCTATGCTAACCGCTAACATCTTGTTGGCCCACAAAGTGAATGCTATGCTAACCGCTAACATCTTTGTTGGCCCACAAAGTGAATGCTATGCTAACCGCTAACATCTCTGTTGGCCCGCAAAGTGAACGCTATGCGAACCACTAACATCCCTGTTGTCCCACACAGTTAACGCTACGCTAACCGCTAGCATCTCTGTTGTCCCACACAGTTAACGCTACGCTAACCGCTAACATCTCTGTTGCTGCCTCGCTCAGTGCGGTTAACTCACCACACAGTCACAAGAAAGAACTCACAGCAACACGGAGAGAAAGACGCCACAGTATTTGTCGACGTCTGTCGTCCCGTAATAACTGGCTAGGGCTGAGATCGTCTGTGTTGACGTATTAGACCGACCCGTGTTTAATAACAGCAGACACACACACACAAACGTGCCTACCCTAAAGACAAAAAAAATTAATAGCAGAAAATAGTAGCCGTGACCTTTGACTTAACAAGTCACTGGATGCCTCCCAAATGGCAGCTTATTTCTATGTACGACTTTGACCTGAAGCTCATTTCCTGCAATTCAACACATTTTGCATGACTTATGCCACATTAATATGGTACCTAGAGTGAGAATGACTAACAGAATCAATGCAGGCCATCTGGAGGACAGGGCCACTGGGGCTCAAGGGCCATCTGGAGGCCACAGGGCCATCTGGAGGTCAGGGCCATCTGGGGACAGGGCAACTGGGAGTCAGGGCCATCTGGGGTCAGGGCCACTGGGGGTCAGGGCCATCTGGAGGACAGGGCCACTGGGGGTCAGGGCCATCTGGAGGACAGGGCCACTGGGGGTCAGGGCCATCTGGAGGACAGGGCCACTGGGGGTCAGGGCCATCTGGAGGACAGGGCCACTGGGGGTCAGGGCCACTGGGGGTCAGGGCCACTGGGGGTCAGGGCCACTGGGGGTCAGGGCCATCTGGAGGACAGGGCCATCTGGAGGACAGGGCCATCTGGGGGTCAGGGCCACTGGGGGTCAGGGCCACTGGGGGTCAGGGCCACTGGGGGTCAGAGCCATCTGGAGGACAGGGCCACTGGGGGTCAGGGCCATCTGGAGGACAGGGCCACTGGGGGTGAGTGCCATCTGGAGGACAGGGCCACTGGGGGTCAGGGCCACTGGGGGTCAGGGCCATCTGGAGGACAGGGCCACTGGGGGTCAGGGCCATCTGGAGGACAGGGCCACTAGGGGGTCAGGGCCACTGGGGGTCAGGGCCACTGGGGGTCAGAGCCATCTGGAGGACATGGCCACTGGAGGTCAAGGCCATCTGGAGGTCAGGGCCACTGGGGGTCAGGGCCACTGGGGGTCAGGGCCACTGGCGGTCAGAGCCATCTGGAGGACATGGCCACTGGAGGTCAGGGCCACTGGGGGTCAGGGCCACTGGGGGTCAGAGCCATCTGGAGGACATGGCCACTGGAGGTCAGGCCATCTGGAGGTCAGGCCACTGGGGGTCAGGGCCACTGGGGGTCAGGGCCACTGGCGGTCAGAGCCATCTGGAGGACATGGCCACTGGAGGTCAGGGCCACTGGGGGTCAGAGCCATCTGGAGGACATGGCCACTGGGGGTCAAGGCCATCTGGAGGTCAGGGCCACTGGAGGTCAGGGCCACTGGCGGTCAGAGCCATCTGGAGGACATGGCCACTGGAGGTCAGGGCCACTGGGGTCAGAGCCATCTGGAGGACATGGCCACTGGGGGTCAGGGCCATCTGGAGGACAGGGCCACTAGAGGTCAGGGCCACTGGGGGTCAGAGCCATCTGGAGGACATGGCCACTGGAGGTCAGGGCCATCTGGAGGTCAGGGCCACTGGGGGTCAGGGCCACTGGGGGTCAGGGCCACTGGCGGTCAGAGCCATCTGGAGGACATGGCCACTGGAGGTCAGGGCCACTGGGGGTCAGAGCCATCTGGAGGACATGGCCACTGGGGGTCAGGGCCATCTGGAGGACAGGGCCACTAGAGGTCAGGGCCACTGGGGGTCAGGGCCACTGGGGGTCAGAGCCATCTGGAGGACATGGCCAGGCCATCTGGAGGTCAAGGCCATCTCATGGCCACTGGGGGTCAGGGCCATCTGGAGGACAGGGCCACTGGAGGTCAGGGCCACTGGGGGTCAGGGCCACTGGGGGTCAGGGCCACTGGCGGTCAGAGCCATCTGGAGGACATGGCCACTGGAGGTCAGGGCCACTCAGGGCCACTGGGGGTCAGAGCCATCTGGAGGACATGGCCACTGGGGGTCAGGGCCATCTGGAGGACAGGGCCACTAGAGGTCAGGTCCACTGGGGGTCAGGGCCACTGGGGGTCAGAGCCATCTGGAGGACATGGCCACTGGGGGTCAAGGCCATCTGGAGGTCAGGGCCACTGGGGGTCAGGGCCATCTGGAGGACAGGGCCATCTGGAGGACAGGGCCATCTGGAGGACAGGGCCACTGGGGGTCAGGGCCACTGGGGGTCAGGGCCACTGGAGGTCAGGACCACTGGGGGTCAGGGCCATCTGGAGGACAGGGCCACTGGGCATGTGCCCTGCGTGCCCGGTCAGTATTCGGTCAGTATTCCGACATGATTCGGACATGATTACTTCAAGTTTACAGAGCCTTCAGAAAGTATTCACACCCCTTGACTGATTCCACATTTTGTTGTGTTACAGCCTGAACTTAAAATGGATTCAATTTAGATGTTGTGTCACTGATCTACACACTACAGCATCATGTCAAAGTGGAATTATGTTGTTTTTTTAAACGTTTATAAATTAATAAAAAATAAAATCTGAAATGTGTTTCAGGAAACTAGGCATATGTCACGCGCCACTACTTCACAGGAACGGAATTTGAATGTCAATTTATTATTATAATTTTTTATCAAAATGTGATTTTTTGGCAGAAATGCCTTCTGGAACATGTTAACTTTCATGTGCCTTAATAACAAACTTGTATGTCATCTGTAAATACGAATACAATTGTTAAGTTACGAGCCTAGTTGGTTTAGCCAAAGAAAGACAGGAACCTTACCGCTAGCCATGATTGACTGAGATAATGAGTGGGCTGGATATGCAGAGAGATGAGTTCGGATTGGTCTGCCATGTAGCACGCTTCTGTCAATGTTTTAATTTGTTTTAATTAACCTTTATTTAACTAGGCAAGTAAGTTAAGAACAAATTCTTATTTACAATGACGGCCTACCAAAAGGCAAAAATGCCTCCTTCGGGGACGGGGGCCTTGGATATATTTTTTTAAATAATAATACAATAGAAATAAAATAGAAATAAAATATAGGACAAAACACACATCACAACAAGAGAGACACCACAACACCACATGAAGAGAGACCTAAGACAACATTATAACAAGGCAACAACACATGACAACATGGTAGCAACACAACATGGTAGCAACACAAAACATGGTAGCAGCACACAACATGGTAGCAACACACAACATGGTAGCAACACACAACATGGTAGCAACACAACATGGTAGCAACACAACATGGTAGCAACACACAACATGGTAGCAACACACAACATGGTAGCAACACACAACATGGTAGCAACACAACATGGTAGCAACACAACATGGTAGCAACACAACATGGTAGCAGCACAAAACATGGTACAAACATTATTGGGCACAGACAACAGCACAAAGGGCAAGAAGGTAGAGACAACAATACATCTTACAAAGCAGCCACAACTGTCAGTTAGAGTGTCCATGGGGACCTTTAACAGAATGTGACTGACAGAACAGGTGGTGTATGTGGAGGGTGAGGGCTGCAGTAGATCTCTCAGATAGGGGGGAGTGAGGCTTAAAAAGAGTTTTATAAATGAGCATCAAGCAGTGGGTCTTGCGACGGGTATACAGAGATAACCAGTTCACAGAGGAGGGTCGAGTGCAGTGATCTGTCCTACAAGGAGCCTTGGTGGCAAATCTGATGGCTGAATGGTAAAGAACATCTAGGTGCTCAAGAGCACCCTTACCTGCCGATCTATAAATTATTAACTCTATGCCTCTATAAATGATCTCTCCGTAATCTAGCATGGGTAGGATGGTCATCTGAATTAGGGTTAGTTTGGCAGCTGGGGTGAAAGAGGAGTGATTACGATAGAGGAAACCCAGTCTCGATTTAACTTTAGCCTGCAGCTTGGATATGTGCTGAGAGAAGGACAGTGTACCGTCTAGGTTAAGGGTAAAGAAAGCTTGTTGGACACTAAGAAAGCTTTGTTGTTAGAGCGTTTAACACAAAATCTGGGAAGGGGCCGGCTGAGTATAAGATTGTATCATCTGCATATAAATGGATGAGAGAGCTTCCTGCCGCCTGAGCTATGTTGATGATGTTAATTGAGAAGAGCGTGGGGCCTAGGATTGAGCCTTGGGGAACTCCCTTGGTGACAGGTAGTGGCTGAGACAGCAGTTTTCGTGACTTTATACACTACACTCTTTGAGAGAGGCAGCACAATATTGATTAGACTCAAGGGCAATGGTGACATCATTGAAGACCTTTAAGGTTGCGGTGACACATCCATAACCTGAGCAGAAACCAGATTGCTATATGTATGATGTATGATGCTACGGAGATATGCAGACGGAGTCGAAAAGAGAACAGAAGGCTTTTCTACAAAACACCTGTCTCTGGATTACATCTTCAAACAACAGGGTAACCATGGCATCTGTGACAGAGATGGAGAAGCATTCATCCATGTACACAGGTAAGAGAGTCTAGCTAGCTACATTTAGAGATATATTACACGTTTCTAATTAGTCAGAAATTAGTTTTAATTTCAAGTTAAAGTATACTGTTAGCTAGATATCTAAAGTTAGCTGGCTGACTAGCTAGCTAACGTTGCGTGTATGATCTATGTAGTAATATTCGTATCTCAGAGCCATTTGCTTTGCTAATTATAGCCTAATGTTAGCTAGCTAACACTGAACCTGGTTGGTCAGCTACCTGAAGATTCATGCAAGGTAGAAACATTATGAGTTGGGATCATAGTTCATTGTTTACCTAGCTAGCCACATGTCTAAACAAAAGACTCCACTATGCAAGTAAACATTTCAATAGAATGTTTATGATGTCACTGCGACAACTGTCAATAGACGTAGCTGGTAAATTTGCTCTACTTCGTTTTCAGAGCACTCTCGTCTGAGCGCAGAATAACTGACGAAGGAATTAAATTGTTGACAGCAGCTCATTTGCAGTCACCAACACTCTGGATAAAATAAAAAATGCCTAACCAGCTCTGCTAGGGCGAGAAAAATGGTCAGAGTGAGATTTTCTCTCATTCTCTTTGCATCCTGTAGCTCTAACTCCAAAAAGTTCTGGGACACTGTAAAGTCCATGGAGAATAAGAGCACCTCCTCCCCGAAGCCCACTGCACTGAGGCTAGGGAACACTGTCAACACCGATAAATCCACGATAATCGAGAATTTCAACAAGCATTTCTCTATGGCTGGCCATGCTTTCCTCATGGCTACCCCAACCCCAGCCAACAGCTCCGCACCCCCCGCAGCTACTTTCCCAAGCCTCCCCAGCTTCTCCTTCACCCAAATCCAGATAGCTGATGTTCTGAAAGAGCTGCAAAACCTGGACCCGAACAAATCAGCTGGGCTAGACAATCTGGACCCTCTCTTTCTAAAATTATCCGACCCGAACAAATCAGCTGGACCCTCTCTAAAATTATCCACCGCCAATGTTGCAACCCAAATTCAGATGGCTGATGTTCTGAAAGAGCAGCAAAATCTGGACCCCTACAAATCAGCTGGGCTAGACAATCTGGACCCTCTCTTTCTAAAATTATCCGCCGCCATTGTTGCAACCCCTGTTACTAGTCTGTTCAACCTCTCTTTCGTATCATCTGAGATTCCTAAAGATTGGAAAGCTGCCGTGGTCATCCCCCTCTTCAAAGGGGGAGACACTCTAGACCCAAACTGCTACAGACCTATATCTATCCTACCCTGCCTTTCTAAGGTCTTTGAAAGCCAAGTTAACAAACAGATCACCGATCATTTCGAATCCCACCGACACTCTAGACCCAAACTGCTACAGACCTATATCTATCCTACCCTGCCTTTCTAAGGTCTTTGAAAGCCAAGTTAACAAACAGATCACCGATCATTTCGAATCCCACCGTACCTTCTCCACTATGTAATCTGGTTTCTGATCTGGTCATTGGTGCACCTCAGCCACGCTCAAGGTCCTAAACGATATCTTAACCGCCATCGATAAAAGACAGCACTGTGCAGCCGTCTTCATCGACCTGGCCAAGGCTTTCGACTCTGTCAATCACCACATTCTTATCGGCAGACTCAACAGCCTTGGTTTCTCAAATGACTGCCTCGCCTGGTACACCAACTACTTCGCAGACAGAGTTCAGAGTGTCAAATCGGAGGGCCTGTTATCCGGACCTCTGGCAGTCTCTATGGGGGTACCACAGGGTTCAATTCTCGGGCCGACTCTTTTCTCTGTATACATCAATGATGCCGCTCTTGCTGCAGGTGATTCTTTGATCCACCTCTACACAGACGACACCATTCTGTATACATCTGGTCCTTCTTTGGACACGATGTTAACAAACCTCCAAACTGGCTAGATCAAAAGAACACACTAGATGTGTGTGTACGTGTCTGTGTGTGTGTGTGTACGTGAGGAGGCCATGAAGACAAGGGTGGAGCCTGAGGAGGTCATGAAGACAAGGGTGGAGCCTGAGGAGGCCATGAATACAAGGGAGGAGCCTGAGGAGGCCATGAAGACAAGGGTGGAGCCTGAGGAGGACATGAAGACAAGGGAGGAGACTGAGGAGGACATGAAGACAAGGGTGGAGCCTGAGGAGGACATGGGTGGAGTTCACCTGCTACACACACAGACATGCACACCCACCCATCCACACCATAGAGTTCACCTGTTACAGATGACATATCCCCATAGACAGACAGTGTTTACAAAACCATGCTAGCTAGAGTCAGCACTCCTGTCAAGCCTAATTTAGGAGGGCTAGGTTTATGTTGCAGAGATACTGGTGAGGTGAGGACTGTAACATCTAGAGTGATGGAACAGTAACTACATACAGTAGAGAGAGACAGAGAGAGAGAGAAAGAGAGAGAGAGACAGAGAAAAGAGAGAGAGAGAGAGAGAGAGAGAGAGAGGAGGGAGAGAGAGAGAGAGAGAAGGAGGGAGAGAGAGAGAGAGAGAGAGAGAGAGAGAGAGAGAGAGAGAGAGAGAGAGGGAGAGAGAGAGAGAGGGGGAGGGAGAGAGGGAGGGAGGGAGAGCGAGAGACAGAGAGAGAGAGAGAGAGGGAGAGACAGAGAGAGAGACAGAGAGACAGAGAGAGAGAGAGAGACAGAGAGATGTTTGTTGAGATGCAGCCAGAGTGTAAGGCTCATGAGGGGAGCAATGGAAAGGTCACTTCCCCATTATCATACACATCCACCCTCCTAGGGAGCTGTTGGGCAGAATGCCATGGAGCAACAGAGACATGATGAAACCAGAGCTTTCACTTTATACCCAGCAGGAGTGTCGAGAGGGGAGGACGGGTAAAGGAGACAAGAGAAGGAGAGAAAGTAAAAGGAGAGGAGGATCGAGGAGAAGAGGAGAGAGAAGAGTACAGAAGAGAGGAGAGGATAGGCCTCTTCCTCAGGGTACCCAAGTGGAACAAGGATTAGTCCCAGCAGTGTCTGAAGCACTCAGCTAAACTGTGTCAGAAGACTTCAATAATGCACATCTGTCTCCGGATGGATTTTATGACACATTACAGAGACATCAAGTTGTCGAACACACCACTTACTAAAGCATAACACACACGCAGAGCAAACACAACAAACAAACAGACACACAAAAGCATTGCGCACAGACACCCCCCCCCCCACACACACACACACACACACACACACACACACACACCCACAAACACACCCACACACGCGATGATGTACCAAGATGGTGCCGACAGAGGGCACGCTTCTAGCTCTCAGGAAACTATATATTATCTCTTATATTGTTCGAAAATTATAGTTTACAAGCATTCTGCCACACACACACACACACACACACACACACACACACACACACACACACACACACAGGCTTCTCCATAATGTGAAAAGCAGTGGCCTCATGTGGTTCACTGTACCTAAAGCAGTGGCCTCATGTGGTTCCCTGTACCTAAAGCAGTGGCATCATGTGGTTCACTGTACCTAAAGCAGTGGCCTCATGTGGTTCACTGTACCTAAAGCAGTGGCCTCATGTGGTTCCCTGTACCTAAAGCAGTGGCATCATGTGGTTCACTGTACCTAAAGCAGTGGCCCCATGTGGTTCACTGTACCTAAAGCAGTGGCCCCATGTGGTTCACTGTACCTAAAGCAGTGGCCCCATGTGGTTCACTGTACCTAAAGCAGTGGCCTCATGTGGTTCACTGTACCTAAAGCAGTGGCCTCATGTGGTTCACTGTACCTAAAGCAGTGGCCTCATGTGGTTCACTGTACCTAAAGCAGTGGCCTCATGTGGTTTCCTGTACCTAAAGCAGTGGTTCCTGTACCTAAAGCAGTGGCCTCATGTGGTTTCCTGTACCTAAAGCAGTGGCATCATGTGGTTCACTGTACCTATATGAAATCTATTCATTCTGACTGATATCCCAGTCCCTGCCGCTGAAAAACATCCCCACAGCATGATGCTGCCACCACCATGCTTCACCGTAGGGATGGTGCCAGGTGTCCTCCAGATGTGACGCTTGGCATTCAGGCCAAATAGTTCAATCTTGGTTTCATCAGACCAGAGAATCTTGTTTCTCCTGGTCTGAGAGTCTTTAGGTGCCTTTTGGCAAACTCCAAGCGGGCTGTCATGTGCCTTTTACTGATGAGTGGCTTCCGTCTGGCCACTCTACCATAAAGGTCTGATTGGTGGAGTGTTGTAGAGATGGTTGTCCTTCTGGAAGGTTCTCCCATCTCCACAGAGGAACTCAGGAGCTCTGTCAGAGTGACCATTGGGTTCTTGGTCACCTCCCTGACCAAGACCCTTCTCACCTGATTGCTCAATTTGGCCGGGCGGCCGGCCTCTAGGAAGAGTCTTGGTGGTTCCAAACGTCTTCCATTTAAGGTTGATGGAGGCCGCTGTGTTCTTGGTGTAGAAAGTTGTAGAAACATCTCAAGGATGATCAATGGAAACAAGATGAACCTGACCTCAACTTCTCATAGCAAAGCATCTGAATACTTATGTAAATAAGGTATTTCTGTTTTTTTATATATATACATTGGTAAACATTTAAAAAAAAATGTTTTCACTTTGTCATTATGGGGTATTCAAATCAAATCAATTCCATTTGTCACATGCGCCAAATACAACAGGTGGCATGCTGACTGCAGGAATGTCCACCAGAGCTGTTGCCAGATAATTTAATGTTAATTTCTCTACCATAAGCCACCTCCAACAGCATTTTAGAGAATTTGGCAGTACTTCCAACTGGCCTCACAACCACAAACCACGGGTAACCACGGCAGCCCAGGACCTCCACAACCTTTTGAGACCGGCCACTCGGACAGCTGATGAAACTGTGTGTTTGCACAAACGAAGAACTTCTGCACAAGCTGCCAGAGACCGTCTCAGCAACACTCCTCTGCTCGTCGTCCTCACCAGGGTCTTGACCTGACTGCAGTTCGGTGTCGTAGCCGACTCACCTTCGATGGCCACTGAGACGCTGGAGAAGTGTGCTCTTCACGGATTCTTCCCGGTTTCAACTGTACCGGGCAGACCGCATGTGTGGGCCGTTGTGTGGGCAAGCGGTTTGCTGATGTCAACACTGTGAAAAGAGGGCCCCATGGTGGCTGTGGGGATATGGTATGAGCAGGCATAAGCTACAGACAACAAACACAATTGCATTTTATCGATGGCAATTTGAAATACACAGAGATACCGTGATGAGATCCTGAGGCCCGTTGTCCTGCCATTCATCCACCGCCATCACCTCATGTTTCAGCACGATAATGCACGGCCCCATGACATAAGGATCTGTATACAATTCCTGGAAGCTGAATGTCCCAGTTCTTCCATGACCTCTCTCTCTCTCTACCTCTCTCTCTCTCTCTACCTCTCACTCTCTCTCTTTACCTCTCACTCTCTCTCTTTACCTCTCACTCTCTACCTCTCTCTCTCTCATTTCAGACTAAGCACTACTGAAAGGTTTGGTCCCAAATGGCACACAAAAGTCTAGCACTATTTTGTGAATGGGGTGCCATTTGTGATGCACACTAAGTGTGTTGGTTAACATGTTCAAATGGGCAGGCGGGGCGGGGAAGAGGGAAAAATAAAAACCTGTTCTTGATTAAATGAATCTATCTGATAACAGCTGACAGAGCTAGCTGAGAGTATTAATGCACATTAGTGGTGGTCTGGGGTCGCTGGTCTCTGAATATGGCAGTCAGCCTACATCCCAATGGCACCCTTTCCCCCATATAGTGTGCTACCTTTGACTCGGACAATAGGGGAAAAGGGGCGCCATTTGGGACACAATACTTACGGCACTCCGTCAGACAGTGAGAACATTTTACATGAACATTTTAGTAATTTAACAGACACTCTTATTCAGAGCGATTTACAGGAAGCAGGAAGTGGATACATTTGTACTGGTCCCCCACATGGGAATCAAACCCACAACCCTCGTGTTGCAAGAGCCGTGCTCTACCAACTGAACCGTGCTCTACCAACTGAACCGTGCTCTACCAACTGAACCGTGCTCTACCAACTGAACCGTGCTCTACCAACTGAACCGTGCTCTACCAACTGAACCGTGCTCTACCAACTGAACCCTGCTCTACCAACTGAACCCTGCTCTACCAACTGAACCGTGCTCTACCAATTGAGCCGTGCTCTACCAACTGAACCGTGCTCTACCAACTGAACCGTGCTCTACCAACTGAACCGTGCTCTACCAACTGAACCGTGCTCTACCAACTGAACCGTGCTTTACCAACTGAACCCTGCTCTACCAACTGAACCGTGCTTTACCAACTGAACAATGCTCTACCAACTGAACCGTGCTCTACCAACTGAACCGTGCTCTACCAACTGAACCCTGCTCTACCAACTGAACCCTGCTCTACCAACTGAACCGTGCTCTACCAACTGAACCCTGCTCTACCAACTGAACCGTGCTCTACCAACTGAACCGTGCTCTACCAACTGAACCGTGCTCTACCAACTGAACCGTGCTCTACCAACTGAACCGTGCTCTACCAACTGAACCGTGCTCTACCAACTGAACCGTGCTTTACCAACTGAACCCTGCTCTACCAACTGAACCGTGCTTTACCAACTGAACCCTGCTCTACCAACTGAACCGTGCTTTACCAACTGAACCCTGCTCTACCAACTGAACCGTGCTCTACCAACTGAACCGTGCTCTACCAACTGAACCGTGCTCTACCAACTGAACCGTGCTCTACCAACTGAACCGTGCTCTACCAACTGAACCGTGCTCTACCAACTGAACCGTGCTTTACCAACTGAACCCTGCTCTACCAACTGAACCGTGCTTTACCAACTGAACCCTGCTCTACCAACTGAACCGTGCTTTACCAACTGAACCCTGCTCTACCAACTGAACCGTGCTTTACCAACTGAACCGTCTGTAGAGACCTGAAAAAGCTGTGCAGCGATGCTCCCCATCCAACCTGACAGAGCTTGAGAGGATCTGCAGAGAAGAATGGGAGAAACTCCCCAAATAAAGGTGTGCCAAGCTTGTAGCGTCTTACCCAAGAAGACTGGAGGCTGTAATTGCAGGTGCATTAACAAAAGTACTGAGTTAAGGGTCTGAATACTTATGTAAATGTGATATTTCAGTGTTTTACTTTGAATACATTATTAAAATTAGAGTTAAAGCATTAAAGTGTTTAAAACACGTCTTTGCTTTGTCATGGTTATTGTCATGGTTATTGTCATGGTTATTGTCATGGTTATTGTCATGGTTATTGCCATGGTTATTGTCATGGTTATTGTCATGGTTATTGTCATGGTTATTGTCATGGTTATTGTGTGTAGATTGATGAGGGGGAACAAATATGTCTGTAACAAAATGTGGAAAAAAAGTGGAGGGATCTGAATACTTTCCAAATGCATTGTGGGAGATGAGAGACAGAGATCCACTGCATCTCTAGAGATGGTCTTTTAGGTGATTGATGACTGGAAAAAGGCACAGCGATGTCGGTGGTTCGGTCACCCACGGTAATAAGACGTCTCACTCTTCCTCTATGTAACAATGTACAAATAGTTAAAGGACAAAAGGGAAAATAAATAAACATAAATATGGGTTGTATTTACAATGGTGTTTGTTCTTCACTGGTTGCCCTTTTCTTGTGGCAACAGATCACAAATCTTGCTGCTGTGATGGCTCACTGTGGTATTTCACCCAGTAGATATGGGAGGTTAGCAAAATTGGATTTGTTTTCGAATTCTTTGTGGATCTGTGTAATCTGAGGGAAATATGTGTTTCTGTCCTGGGGCTCTGTGGGGTGTGTTTGTGTTTGTGAAAAGAGCCCCAGGACCAGCTTGCTTAGGGGAATCACTCTCTCTGTGTCTCCCCCCACCCTTATGGGCTTGATTGACATGGGAAATATATGTTAACATTGCCAAAGTCAGGTAGATAATATACAAAAGTGAAATAAACAATACAAATTAACAGTAAACATTGCACTCACAGAAATTCCATAAGAATAATGACATTACAAATGTCATATTATGTCTATATACAGTGTTGTAACAATGTACAAATAGTTAAAGTACAAAAGGGAAAATAAATAAACATAATTATGGGTTGTATTTACAATGGTGTTTGTTCTTCACTGGTTGCCCTTTTCTTGTGGCAACAGGTCACACATCAAATAACAGCCGTGTAACAGCCGTGTAACAGCCGTGTAACAGCCGTGTAACAGCCGTGTAACAGCCGTGTAACAGCAGTGTAACAGCAGTGTAACAGCAGTGGAACAGCCGTGTAACAGCCGTGTAACAGCCGTGTAACAGCAGTGTAACAGCCGTGTAACAGCCGTGGAACAGCAGTGTAACAGCCGTGTAACAGCCGTGGAACAGCCGTGGAACAGCAGTGTAACAGGAGACTCAGTACTGGTACCCTGAACATGGACTCAGTACTGGTACCCTGAACATAGACTCAGTACTGGTACCCTGAACATGGACTCAGTACTGGTACCCTGAACATAGACTCAGTACTGGTACCCTGAACATGGACTCAGTACTGGTACCCTGAACATGGACTCAGTACTGGTACCCTGAACATGGACTCAGTACTGGTACCCTGAACATGGACTCAGTACTGGTACCCTGAACATAGACTCAGTACTGGTACCCTGAATATAGACTCAGTACTGGTACCCTGAACATAGACTCAGTACTGGTACCCTGAACATGGACTCAGTACTGGTACCCTGAACATGGACTCAGTACTGGTACCCTGAACATAGACTCAGTACTGGTACCCTGAACATAGACTCAGTACTGGTACCCTGAACATGGACTCAGTACTGGTACCCTGAACATAGACTCAGTACTGGTACCCTGAACATAGACTCAGTACTGGTACCCTGAACATAGACTCAGTACTGGTACCCTGAACATAGACTCAGTACTGGTACCTGAACATGGACTCAGTACTGGTACCCTGAACATAGACTCAGTACTGGTACCCTGAACATAGACTCAGTACTGGTACCCTGA
>NC_056434.1:3258105-3260605 GCF_018296145.1 Oncorhynchus tshawytscha
ATATAGACCAAAACACTGACCTGTTGCCTTGAGATATAGACCAAAACACTGACCTGTTGCCTTGAGATATAGACCAAAACACTGACCTGTTGCCTTGAGATATAGACCAAAACACTGACCTGTTGCCTTGAGATATAGACCAAAACACTGACCTGTTGCCTTGAGATATAGACCAAAACACTGACCTGTTGCCTTGAGATATAGACCAAAACACTGACCTGTTGCCTTGAGATATAGACCAAAACACTGACCTGTTGCCTTGAGATATAGACCAAAACACTGACCTGTTGCCTTGAGATATAGACCAAAACACTGACCTGTTGCCTTGAGATATAGACCAAAACACTGACCTGTTGCCTTGAGATATAGACCAAAACACTGACCTGTTGCCTTGAGATATAGACCAAAACACTGACCTGTTGCCTTGAGATATAGACCAAAACACTGACCTGTTGCCTTGAGATATAGACCAAAACACTGACCTGTTGCCTTGAGATATAGACCAAAACACTGACCTGTTGCCTTGAGATATAGACCAAAACACTGACCTGTTGCCTTGAGATATAGACCAAAACACTGACCTGTTGCCTTGAGATATAGACCAAAACACTGACCTGTTGCCTTGAGATATAGACCAAAACACTGACCTGTTGCCTTGAGATATAGACCAAAACACTGACCTGTTGCCTTGAGATATAGACCAAAACACTGACCTGTTGCCTTGAGATATAGACCAAAACACTGACCTGTTGCCTTGAGATATAGACCAAAACACTGACCTGTTGCCTTGAGATATAGACCAAAACACTGACCTGTTGCTTTGAGATATAGACCAAAACACTGACCTGTTGCCTTGAGATACAGACCAAAACACTGACCTGTTGCCTTGAGATATAGACCAAAACACTGACCTGTTGCCTTGAGATATAGACCAAAACACTGACCTGTTGCCTTGAGATATAGACCAAAACACTGACCTGTTGCCTTGAGATATAGACCAAAACACTGACCTGTTGCCTTGAGATATAGACCAAAACACTGACCTGTTGCCTTGAGATACAGACCAAAACACTGACCTGTTGCCTTGAGATACAGACCAAAACACTGACCTGTTGCCTTGAGATATAGACCAAAACACTGACCTGTTGCCTTGAGATACAGACCAAAACACTGACCTGTTGCCTTGAGATATAGACCAAAACACTGACCTGTTGCCTTGAGACACAGACGAAAACACTGACCTGTTGTCTTGAGATATAGACCAAAACACTGACCTGTTGCCTTGAGATATAGACCAAAACACTGACCTGTTGCTTTGAGATACAGACCAAAACACTGACCTGTTGCCTTGAGATACAGACCAAAACACTGACCTGTTGCCTTGAGATACAGACCAAAACACTGACCTGTTGCCTTGAGACACAGACCAAAACACTGACCTCTTGCCTTGAGATACAGACCAAAACACTGACCTGTTGCCTTGAGATACAGACCAAAACACTGACCTCTTGCCTTGAGATACAGACCAAAACACTGACCTGTTGCCTTGAGATACAGACCAAAACACTGACCTGTTGCCTTGAGATATAGACCAAAACACTGACCTGTTGCCTTGAGATATAGACCAAAACACTGACCTGTTGCCTTGAGATATAGACCAAAACACTGACCTGTTGCCTTGAGATATAGACCAAAACACTGACCTGTTGCCTTGAGATACAGACCAAAACACTGACCTGTTGCCTTGAGATACAGACCAAAACACTGACCTGTTGGAATCATATAAATATAATCAACGTCAACAAAACAAAGGTGATGATGGTGGACTTCAGGAGACAGCAGAGGGAGCACGACTCTATCCACATCGACGGGACCACAGTAGAGAAGGTGGAAAGCTTCAAGTTCCTCGGCGTACACATCACTGACAAACTGAAATGGACCACCCACACAGACGGTGTGGTGAAGAAGGTGCAACAGCCTCTTCAACCTCAGGAGGCTGAAAAAAATCAGGCTTGTCACCGAAAACCCTCACTAACTTTTACAGATGCACAATTGAGAGCATCCTGTCGGGCTGTATCACCGCCTGGTACGGCAACTGCTCCACCCTCAACCGCAGGGCTCTCCACAGGGTGGTAGGTCTGCACAACCCATCACCGGGGCAAAAAAGAAAGGAGAGAGAGAGAGAGAGAGAGAGAGAGAGAGAGAGAGAGAGAGAGAGAGAGAGAGAGAGAGAGAGAGAGAGAGAGAGAGAGAGAGAGAGAGAGAGAGAGAGAGAGAGAGAGAGAGAGACAGAGAGAGAGAGAGAGAGACAGAGAGACAGAGAGACAGAGAGACAGACAGAGACAGAGAGAGAGAGACAGAAATAAAGAGAGAGAGAGAGAGGGACAGAGAGAGAGAGAGAGAGACAGAGAGAGAGAGGGAGAGAGAGAGAGAGAGAGAGAGAGAGACAGAGAGAGAGAGAGAGAGAGAGAGAGACAGACAGAGAGACAGAGAGAGAGAG